>NW_026706378.1:0-189008 GCF_029867415.1 Vicia villosa | reverse complement strand
AGGGGAATGGGACACAAAGCACCCAAATCTAATTCCTTACAAAGAATATGTGCTGAGTTTGATTCTTTACTTCGAAGAAATCACTTTTGAACACATCCCACGCGAGGAAAATCAACTAGCTGATGCTTTAGCTACCATGTCATCCATGTTCAAAGTCAGATGGGACAACGAGGCGCCTATGATCACCATTTACAGGCAAGATGAACCATCCTATTGCAATGAGATCAATACCGAAAGAACCGAGGAAAAACCATGGTTCCATGAAGTAAAAAGATATCTCGAAGCTCAGGAGTACCCTGAAGGGGCATCCATTAATGACAGAAAGTTTCTAAGGAGGTTTGCTGCCAAATTCTTTCTAAGCAATGGAACCCTATACAAACGCAACCATGACTCGGCTTTACTTCGCTGTGTAAACAAGAAGGAAGCAGAACAGATCATGGAAGAAATACACAATGGTGCCTTCGGTACTCATTCCAGTGGGCATACAATGGCTAAAAAGATCCTGAGAGCAGGTTATTACTGGTCTACCATGGAAACAGACTGCCATCATCACTCCCGAACATGTCACAAATGCCAGATATACGCTGACAAAGTACATGTACCTCCAGTTCCATTAAGCGTCCTGACGGCTCCTTGGCCTTTTGCAATGTGGGGTATTGATATGATTGGAGAAATCAAACCTACTGCCTCCAACGGACATCGCTTTATCCTGGTCGCTATTGACTACTTCACAAAGTGGGTAGAAGCAGCTTCATTTGCTTCTGTCACCAAAAATGTGGTGGCCCGGTTCATCAAATACAATCTCATTTGTCGGTACGGCATCCCTGAACGGATTATCACGGACAATGGCACAAATCTAAACAACAGAATGATTACTGAACTTTGCACACAGTTCAAGATCAAACATCATAATTCTTCTCCATATCGACCAAAGATGAACGGCGCGGTGGAAGCTGCCAACAAGAACATCAAGAAAATCATACAAAAAATAACAGTAACCTACAAAGACTGGCATGAGATGTTACCTTTTTCTCTTCATGGTTATCGCACATCTGCGCGTACTTCAACAGGGGCAACTCCATTTTCCTTAGTCTATGGTATGGAGGCAGTTCTTCCAATTGAAATTCAGATTCCTTCCCTAAGGATTATGAAAGAAGCCAATCTAGACGAAGACGATTGGATTCAAACACGGTTGGACCAGATAAACTTGGTTGATGAGAAAAGGCTCGCAGCCATTTGTCATGGTCAGCTATACCAAAAGCGTATGATCAAAGCCTTCAACAAAAAAGTCAAAAGTCAAGCATACCAAACTGGTGGCTTGGTTGTCAAACGCATCATCTTACCACAAGGTGATCCCAGGGGCAAATGGACTCCCACCTACGAGGGACCTTTCATAATCAAGAAAATATTCTCCGGCGGTGCCATGTTGCTTACCACCATGGATGGCGAGGATTTCCCACATCCTGTGAATGCTGACATAGTCAAAAAATACTTCTCTTAAAAAGAAAAAAACAGCTCGCTAAGTTGAAAACCTGAAAGGGCAACTTAGGCAAAAAAAAAATGAGCGTCTCGGTGGATTGAAAACCCGAAAGGGCGGTCTAGGCAAAAATTAGAGACTAAACAAATACTATCCCGGTAGGCTGAAAACCTGAAAGGGCAGCCTAGGCAAAAGTTAGGGAATGAATCATACAACTGTGTTCCGTTCAGCTGCCTACTCACCATCAAGATTCAACATCTCAAAGACACCGATCAGTCCAATTACTTTCTTCCAACAAGTGAGGGATGAGATGCTCGAAGACAGATTGGCAATAGCAGAGTTGAAACTTGACTGGATCGTTTTCACATAGCTGTTTATCTTCATAAATATTTTCCAAAACTTTCTGACAATTTCCTACTTCTAGGATTGTTGTCTCCCTGTGCTAACCAGCCTATCATGGCTCTTTTTCAAAAATCAATGCAGCTTAGGCTCAAAATTCACTTTTTCTGTTTTAAATACGTAAGCGTCCCAATGATAATTTTGAATGAGCATGTGCATTTGAATATGATTGATGTTTACCAGGAAAAACAGGAATAGCATTCAGGAAATGTCCCAATTATCTGGACATCATCCCATCAGAAGAAAATCCCCAAGAGGAACACATTTCTCAGCAAATTCCTCAAAAAGATTTTCTCTTCAAAAGAAGTCTTATCCCCCAGCAGGGTTGTTCCAGATTGCTATCTTCAAAAGGTGTGATCCCCGCACCCGGACTTGGTCAGATAGTGCATCGGAGGATTATGCATCTTCCTCATTCCCATTTGAAAGGGCATCAGCACTTCCAGCTACCTTTCATTCTCAAGAGATATTCAAAGATCCTTCAACAGAATACCAGGATTCTCAAAGAATTTCCCCAGCCAAGGGTACTCAAACAAGACAAAAGATCATCAACAATCACGATATAGTCATATCCAGATGACTGGCGGAAATTTATTTTCCCAAATAGAAGCTCGACATCTCACATTCATACATTCACATATTCATACATCTCACATTCATACATTCACATATTCATACATCACACATTCATATTCACATTCATACATCATGCATCATGCGCATATTCATACGCATATTCATACACAACATAACATGCATATTTCTCCGGGAATATCTCACATTTACATGCATCATAAACATTGCATATCACTAACTTGATTTTTCAGGTAGACGGATATCCTCAACAAATATGTTCTCAATCACATGCAGTGTTCACCTGAATTCCATGAACGGTTCTCTCAGATATAATCAAGCCAAAGATTCATTCTGATCACTTACCAACTCAAAAACAGACATCACATATCTAAAGTTGATACCTCAGACGGTTCCAGAACGATCTAGCATTGCAAATCTAAAGCGATACCTCAGACGGTTCCAAAACGATCTAACATTGCAGATCTAAAGCGATACCTCAGACGGTTCCAAAACGATCTAACATTGCAGATCTAAAGCGATACCTCAGACGGTTCCAGAACGATTTAACATTGCAGATCTAAAGCGATACCTCAGACGGTTCCACAACGATCAACTTCCAAAATCTAAATCGGAAAAACTTTGGACAAGTTCCGTAACGATTATCTTCCAAGACTTAAAGCGGTAACCTTGTACGGTTCCGAAACAGTCAACACAAAGACTTTCAAATCCTTCATCAAGATATAATCAATGGATTCATTCTGATGAACAAACCCTCAACCCCTTTACCAGGTGGCATCTGAAAGCCCATCTCAGGTAATGTTCCAATCTGCCAACAACATTTCGCAGACGACATTCAAATGCAACTTCCAACATCTCTTCTGATCAAGGTAAGTGCAAATTTTCAGGGAATCTAAATATTCAATCGTCTTCTACCTTCAGATTTCAGACAATCTCTTCAGGTTTAAGAAGATTGAATAGGGGCAACTGTTATACCCCAAAATTTGCCCGCATACCGTAAATATTAGTTATTTATTATGTCTGTGTTTTTCTAACAAGTCATGTAAATAAACTTTCATTTTTCACATAAAACATAAAACAAAAACAACAAAAAAGAAAATTAACTTTGACTGTTGATTTTTCACTCTAACTGCTACGTCAATACCTGAACAGTCAGTTGACAGCCAAACTGCTGGCAGTACAATTCTCAGTGTTTTGTACCATCAATCAAATCAATCTTTCACAATTCAAAATTCCAAGATCTTTGTGCTAGAAGTCTTCTGAATATCACGCGATTAGCAGAAACTCAGCACTGCACAAAAATCAGGTACGCTTAACTGTCTCCTACACAAACAGTCCCTAATCAGGGTTTTTCTTGTTTTTACAGGAGCAACAAGTTTTTGAGAGCACAAATGGATTTCATACACATCCATATATCTCAAAGTACCATCATACAAATTTTCAAACTTCAATTCATTCAGACGCACCGTCAGCAACTCAAACAGTCAACAGACGACCCGTTTGACCAAAAAAGTCAACAGACAGTCAAAAATGAAATTTTTTGTCAAAGTCCATATTTTGTCAAAGGATTCATCATTTGATCATTGGATGATCATAATTCATCAAGGAAAGATCAAAAATCAACAAAACCCTAAGATTCAAAATTAGGGTTTTTGCCTGAAAAGTCAACTCAACTTTGACTGATCATAACTCTCTCATCCTTCATCCAAAAAATTCAAACCAAAGCTTGTTTTGAAGGAAATTCAATTATCTTTCAAATGCCATTGATCCCATGGTCACTGGATTCACCATTTGAAAAATATGATCAAAGACATTACAGGTCATTTTCAAAGTCAACAAAAAGACACTTTTTTCAAAAGGACACACAAGGAGCTTCAAAAATCATTTTGACATGAGACCAAAGACATTGGTTAGAGGACTCTTTGAGGTTTCTAAAAAGTGCAAGATCTCCTTCATATGACAAAAATTGAAGGATTTACACCTTGTTGAAGTTGGCTAAATTTTGGGAAAATGCATGAAATCAACATTGCTCAAAAATGTATTTTTTCCAAATAGGGCCAAGTTTTCAGCATTCAAACATCATTTCCATGATGATATGGGCCTCCCACGACCAAGACTAAGCCCACATCATTTTTTTATCCATTTTTGGCATAATTTTATCTTATTTTAAGATTAAAATTAAAAAGAAAATGAAATGGATAAAGAATAGCTTGTATTCCAAGCATGACTCATTCAACTCTGTCCCAAAGCAAAGTACAGCAGAGGAGAAGAAGAAAATCAAGCCATGGTGGCTTAAAGGCAAAGCTACCAATGTTGAAAAAGTCAAGATTCCAAAAAAACTCATCAATGCTTTTGGCTTAGTTTCTAAGCACTCTAATGCTTATAAATAGGCTATAGCACTTCAGTAATAAGGAGACAGAAATTGAGAGCAAAACTCTTGCTTGCAACACACTTGTAATCTCTTGAAATATTCAAAGAATTTTGAAATTCGAATTCCAAATTTAAGTCACTTTCCATTCAAACTAAACACTCAAACACGTTCCTTGAACTTCACTGAACATATCCAGATCATTTGCAAGCTCTGAAACTCCTTGAATCAAACGCTACAGGTCTCGATTCATCCAAACTAAAACTGACTTGTGTCTCATAACCCAAGCATATCTAGCACGATGTAGACATATATTTGAACTTGGTGGGGTGTGTAGATCATTTCTGGAGCTTTAATTGAGTTTTAGATGCTTACACACGAAGATACCATTTTAGGGTTCTTAAGCTAAAATTTGGGATCCTCTGATTTAGGCAAAATTAGAAGAAACCAATGACATATTTGAACTCAGGGGACGATTTTAAGCTTAACCATGGTCTCCTAAGTAATTTATATTGCTTGTATGAAATTTTGACATGTGCAGGTCTTGTAGCTACGGACGAAAACCGTCACTAAAGGCTTTACCTACAGTTGCAGAGCCTATAGCAACGGAGAGAGGAAGAAGATGAAGGCGTGGCAGGCTCTGGTTGGCCAGAATGCGCGCGCCAGCTTTTATTCAAATTCTTGGATCCTGTGTTGCGCTGTCCATGCTTTTGTCATGCTCCTCAAAATCTGAGCCCTCTGATTCACTTCCAGTCAGATCCAACGTGCCAGATCTCTCACCACACCATACTCCTTCATTGATTTCCACACAGGATCAGTATCCTTTTTATTTTCTATTTTATTTTAATTTCTTTGTTAAATTAATCAAAAATAGTTTTTAAAAATCCAAAAAATACACAAAAAATATTTTTAGACTTCTAAAATAATATATTATTTTCTGAAATAAAAATATTTTATTTTTCTTCAAAATTTTAATATTTTGCATAATTAATTAGTATATATTTATATATTAGCTTTTTAATTATTCTAACCAATCAAAAAATCATAAAAAAAATTGTTCTTTATATAAAATAGTGTTTATATATTATAAACTAATTTTGTACATATTTTGAATAATTTTCTCTCTAAGTTTTAATTATTTATATAATTATTTGCATAATTATGTATTAATTAACTTAATCAATTTCAAAAATTCCAAAAAAATTAGTTTTGTTTTAAAATTAATTGACAAATATTTTGTACATATTTTAAACTAAATTTCTAGGTTTAAATCAATTTTCATCTTTTTTCTTCATTTTAATTTAATTAATCATGCATTAATTATAATTAAAACCAATCATAAAAAATCCAAAAACATGCCCTTTTATTTTTTCTTGCAATTTAAAATTCCTAGATAAATGTATAGGATGTCAAATTCATGTAAATAGGCTAGTTTACATTTCCCGCACAATCGATGTAATAGCGTAGATTTACTTTCCGCACTTTACATTTCCGCACTTTAATTTCCAGCAAATATAAACTGCGTGTATGTCAAAGATAAAATTGAACCGTTAGATCACTAACTTCAAAGATAAAATATCTGAATACAAACACAATCACACTTGCACCTCTTAAGGTAAATCCCTTCTCATTCTTTTCAAAATCAAAGTCAAAATTCCACTGTTTTGAGTACAAAATCGAACCTTGCGTTTATATCCGGTGAAAGGATAGATTTTTAAAGGAAATAAGGATAAAGACCTTACAACTCAGGGTAGACCTCCTAGTTTGCTTGCTCAAATCAAAACAAACAAAATTCTCATACACTGTTGTTTTTCAAAACAAAACTTTCAAAAAGACAATACTTTGTATACATCCAAACACGGATTATTACAAAGTTAACGTTCTTTTCAAAACATCTTTCGAAAGATAAACAAGCATTTTGTATACATCCACACACGGATCATTACAAAATTCAAATTACAAAGGTATTTGAAACCACATATGAGCAATTTCAGAGCAATTGAAAAGTGATCGAAAAACAAGTGAGCTAAGCAAACTTAAGAGCCCATGGATAACCATGGATACAAAGGGTGCTAACACCTTCCCTTTGTATAACCTACCCCCTTACCCAGAATTTCTTAAAGGTCTTTTTTCCGTTTCTTTTATAAACCTTTCCTTAATTGGATAAAATAAAAGGTCGGTGGCGACTCTGTGAATTTTCAAAAATGCGAAAGCATTAAGCGATAAAAAAGAGTCAGTTCACGTATCTCTACAGAACAGAGGTATGGCCCGGGATTAAAAAAATCGGAGGTCCACATCAGGAAAAGGGTTCATGCAGCCGGACCCCCGCCTTTCCTATAGCTCGCGTCGCTCGACGTTGATGCTCGGTGTACGCACACACCATTTTCCTTTACGATCCGTGACGGCTTGGTTACTGAGAGGGGTCCGCCCTCTTGTCTATGCCCCGATCATTTTCGCGAGGTCTAATGCTTGGTTGACTTGGGTTGAGTTGCTCCCCTTGGCTATGGCGGGACCGCTTTTCTACCATTCGGTCAGTACCGTTGGTTTTGTTTGCTTCACGAGCGGATGCTCGTTTGTGTGATATTATTGTGTGCTTCCCCTTTTTCTCGTAGGTTGTTAGCTTAACTTAGATTTGCACCCTTTGTATGATAACATTAGATAGTAAGCTTTCCCCCTTAGCTTAGGTTTTCCTCATGCATTCTTTAAAACACAAACCACACTCTTTGATTTTCTTTTCTTAAGAGCTTGTTATTTCCGCTCCATTCCCAGCATAAGTCTCCAAAGGTCGAGCAGCGGAGTGTGAATGTAACTCGTTCATCTAAAAAACACAAAACAAACAGAAATTAGTTAGCCGAGCTACGGTACCTCTGATTCCGCAAAACGGATACGTAGGCAGCGGGGTAGGGCCCGTGCGAGTATAACTCTTTCGTTTCCCTACATTTTGCATGCATTTTAGTCCAGATTAGCGCAGTTTGCTTACACACCCATAGTTTTAGACACAGGCGTGGATACCATCGAGTACGATGGGCGCGAGGGGTGCTAATACCTTCCCCTCGCGTAACCGACTCCCTTACCCTTTTTCTCTGGTCGTGAGACCGCTGTTTTGTTTTGTGGTTTGCTGGCATTCCCTTTCTTTTCAGGATAAATATGTTAGTGGCGACTCTGTTAATTTTCGCGGTAGCGACAGCTGGCGACTCTGCTGGGGACGTCTCGACCTGTTGCTGGTCCGGACCTAGCAAGTCGATCCTAGCGCTTGTGTGTTTATCATTGGGTGTTTTTATTGCTTTGCATATTTACCTGTTTGCATTGCATTCTATGTGCGCTTTTACTTTTCTGCATCATATTCTGGACTGGCTGGATCTCTGTCTGTTGGATGGGTGTTTCAAGAGGTAAAAGGCCCAATACCCAGGCTATGTGTGAACCATAGGAACCCTAGGATAGAGTGGGAGCATGGTTTGTCTCGAGGTGTACGTCTCGGGATGGATTATGTGACCACGAGCAGAGTAGTGGTTTCAAACAGAGGTATTATCGTCACCCGCTTCCGCGCTGTGATGATGCTTACCTTCGGGCGGACCGTATACTGCGTTTCATGACCTTACCTTGGCCTAGATTTTACCTGTGAGTGGGGCGAGAATCAATGATCATATTAACAGGTACATTGTTGGTGACCGCTGTTCTTGTTCGTGGGTTACCGCTGTTCTCGTTCGAGTGTACTATTGGTTCTTGTTCGTGGGGTACTATGGTTCTTGTTCGAGTGGTAATCTGTGTTCCATTCCAGTGTGTTATTGACTATGGGCTTTGGTTCCGTGGATTGACATTCTATGTTCCATGTGGTATACCATTTGGGGGCCGAACCTTTGGCTCTGTACTATGTGTGTTACCGGCAGTCCAGAATGCCTGGTGGACGGCAACAAGTCCCACCACTTTGCATCATAGCATATTTATTTCCAAAAGAAACGCAAAAAAAAAAGATATGTATAACAAGCATTTGCATGTCATGTTTTTCAGGGACATTCAAGAGTTCATTCAAGTTGAAGATGGACACTCTCATTGATACTGTCAAGGAAGCAAAGAGACATACGCACACCTACAGCTTTTTCCGAGAGCCGTTGACCGCCTTAGAGGGTTTGAGTTCGTTAATGACCGCTTTCTGCCTGAAGAGTTTAACGGATAATTATGGGAATATTTTGACTTTGTTGGAAACCGTGGTTGAGACACCTGCTTTGCAAACTTTGATGCAATTCTATGATCCTGAAATGAGGTGTTTCACGTTCCAGGATTACCAATTGGCTCCGACATTGGAAGAGTACTCTATCATTCTTAATCTCAAGGTAAAAGACGAAGTGCCATTCATCGACGTTCCAAAAGAAGTGAATTTCAAGTTGATCGCTGCTTCTCTTTATTTGAGCATAAAAGAAGTATCTGATAATTGGAAGTCGAATGGAGGTGTCTCGGGGTTCTCTTTGAAGTTCTTGGTGAGAAAAGCTAAAGAGGAATTTGAGAAAAAGAATTGGAACACGTACAATGCATTGATTGCTGTGGCTATTTACGGGATTGTGATGTTCCCAAATGTTCCCAATTTTGTAGACTCGGCCGCGGTACACATCTTCATGGGAAAGAATCCTATTCCTACATTGTTGGCCGATACTTATTATGCCGTTCATTCCCGATATGAGAAACGTGGTGGTGCCATCACTTGTTGCCTTCAGTTGTTGTTCATCTGGTTCCTCTGTTTGTTGCCCAGCAAAGGACCTTTTGTGAAGACAAGGGATACGCTCAAGTGGACACACAGGATTATGTCACTTACTTCTTATGATATTCAGTGGCAAAAGTATCGAATTAACAGTCTATTTTGAGAAGGGGTCGGATCCAGAAAAGTTGAAGGGGATAATTGTGGCTTGGAAGAAGATCCGTAAGCATAACGGAGCCCATTTAGGGAAGAAGGAATCACTCGCTTTGACACCGTATGTTGAATGGATTGTAAAACGGGTCGGAAACTTGTTGCTGCCATATGATAGGGTTGCACCACTTCAAAAGCAACCTCCTTTGATTCTATCCGAATTTATGCCAACAGAACTTTACAAGGATGCTTTTGTTACCAACTACAGGTTGCATGAAAGAGAGCAAGAGACCAATTTGAAGTTCTTTGAAGAGAGAGATGCAAAGATGAGGTTGATGCACCAGCTCAAGCAAGTCGAAGGCGCAAGTTCAAGTCAAGCCAGTACCCGGAGGCGTCCCTATGAGTTGCTAGAGGAAGATTTGCACCACAAGCAGCAAGAGTGTCTACAGTTACAGAGATCAGAGAGTAGTCTCAAGAGGCAGAAGCAGGATTCAGATAAACAGCTAGCAGAAGAGAAGGCTAAGAATGCTCGACTTGAAGAAGAACTAAGAAGACTCCGAGCCCAACGGATAGGAGATGGAGGAGCTCATTCTGTTGCCAGACGATCCTAGTGTCGCTGTGGGGTGGATTTGTTTGATCCATGATGGTTGATTTGATGTTTATGCTTGATATTTGTCGCCCATGTCCAGGATTGTTGGATGGGGTCGCATTTGGATGTTATGGATTTCTTTTGTATGAACACATTGTGACACGGTTATGTGTTTTATTTGTATGAACTCAAATTCTCAGTTATGTTTGAATGAAGTATGCTCAGTTTGCTGAATTATTCTCGTGTGCGGATTGTTATTCAAATATATTCGGTATCAGGGTTTCTATGTCCTATCTGAAAGTGGGATGAGCTCTTGGATACCTGAAAATTGACAAACATTTCATGCATATCATTCATATATCATACATGCCATGTATTTGCAGGTTTTGCAGGTCTTATATCTTATGTCTCACTGTTTTGTTATCAGAAGGAGTTCTAAGACGGCTAATCACCCGTATCCGACTAGGAGCAATCAGAGAAGACAGATGGAACAAATTCAGGAACAAATGGCGGAAATGAGAGCTCAACTGACAGAGCAGATGAATGCGCAGATGGCGTAGTTTATGGAAGCATTGACTAATGTGACCAAGGGGCAGGATGACTTGCGAGTTCTTGTCGAGAACTCCAGAAGGAATGAGAATGGAGGACATCCAGGGCTGTTTGACGATGTGTCTGGTAGAATTGATGATCACCATGATCCGAATGAGTTTGATCACGTGGGAGGGCACTATAATCCTTTCAATCAGCATCACGGGTTTCCACCTCCACCTCCGTCTCGTCTGTTGGGAAGGAGAGATAATCAGAACCGTGGTAATTTGGATTTCAATGTTGAGAATTTTGACCAGGTATCAAGGCATAGTGCTGATGGTGCACATGAGGAAGCCGAGAGGTATCGTCTGATTGAAGAACGTCTCAGAGCTGTTGAAGGCAAAGGGGTGTTAGGCATGGACATCAATAACTTGGGGTTGGTTCCTGGTGTGAGGATCCCACCAAAATTCAAAGTTCCATCTTTTGACAAATACAATGGGGCGACTTGTCCCATGACTCATGTCAAAGCATACTATCGCAAGATGTCAGTTTATTCAGAGGATGAGGGTTTTCTAATGCATTTCTTCCAGGATAGCTTGGTTGGAGCTTCCTTGGAATGGTATGTTCAACTTGAGCGCACCCATATCCATTCTTGGAGAGATCTTGTGGAGGCTTTCATTAAGCACTATCAGTACAATGTTGATATGGCACCCAACAGGACCCAGTTGCAGAGTTTGGTTCAGGGGTCTAAAGAATCTTTCAAAGAGTACGCTCAGAAATGGCGTGAGTTAGCCGCAAGAGTTCAGCCGCCGATGACTGAACGTGAGATGATTGACATGTTCACCAGTACCTTGTCTGGACACTATTATTTGGCTTGCAGTGCTTCAGCAAACTTTTTTGAAATGGTGAGATATGGTGAACGTGTTGAGATGGGTCTAAAGATGGGGAAAATTCAGTTGGGAGCTTCTTCTAGTTCTGCTGGTGGTAAGAAACAAGCTGAAGGTTACGCCAGAAGGAAAGAAGGAAATGCGGATGCCATATATGGAAGAAGGGGTTCGGGGAGAAGCAATTCACAGGTTAATGCTGTCATGATTCCAGTACCACAACAACAACAACAGTAGGGACAACGTTCCAGTAATGATCGCTATCCTCCCAGGACTAGGCCTCACAGAAAGATTGATCCGATTCCTATGACTTATGCTCAAGTGTTGCAACATTTGCTCAAAATTGAGAAGATTACTTTGAGAGATGCTCCGAATGCTCCGGACACACAATCTCCGAATTACAATGCGAATGCACGATGTGCTTTCCATTCAGGGGCCACTGGGCATGATACTGTTAGCTGAAGATTTCGTTTTATATTGTTTGTCCTTCGAAGGAGTTGAGAATCGAAGGAAAGATGGTTACTGATGGCCATCCCTTAAAAAGTGAAAGAATGGCTACTGATGGTCATGCCTCGAAGATACAGACTTCTAAGTTCCTTGAAGATAGTGAACACTGAAAGACTAATGAAAGCATATGTCTTCGGGACTTAGACAAAATTTATAAAGTATATATTTAAGTGTTACTACTTAGCGTGTTTTCATAGTGTTTTTACACTGCCACGCGTCGAAGACGGACTCAGGCGGGAAGATTTGAAATTCGAAGGCAGTATCGTAACTGTCCAAATACAGATGGCTTCGCTGGAAGTTCTGATGAGAAACGTGGCAGCAGATTAGTGTAGGACCGTTAAGGTCGAAACTAGTATAAATAGGGGTCTTTATGTTAGGATTCCGTGTGTTCATTTTGTACAAATCACTCACATATTTACTCAAGTATCAAGTGTTACGAGAAAGAGTTCGCTGAGAAAATGTACGTATGACACCACCATTTTAATACATGTGTATTGTATTTCATTTTCGAATACATTTCTGAGTTACTGCATTCCATTTATTTCTTGTCATTTACATTCCTGTATCTTTATTTTACTTTCGAATTTACTTTCATGATCATTTACTTTTAAAGTCCTTAACGTTTCTGCAGTTTAAGATTCTTTATGTTTTAACATTTTTTAAGTTTCATATGTTATGTTATTCATTTTTCTTGTTGAAGTTATAATTACATATAACGAAGCAATTACCAAGATTCTTGAATCGAACAATACTCATCGAAGAGGACAAATTACGAATATGATTCAAATGAACATTGATAACAATCTTCTTGACTATGTGTCCTAGGATCAATCTAGTCGATCCTGCAAGTAACCAAATCATATTTATTATAGTTTGGAAGACTAGCGGTTGTTTACCGGAAATCACCGTAAACAAATTGGCACGCCCAGTGGGACAGTGTCACGCGGATTGTTTTAATCAATTGTTTTGTTTTTGTCTAGACAATATCAAGACCTTGTATGAACCTTAGGAACGGTAAATTAAAAGACAGTGCACAACCGATTCCCAAACGAAGGTACAACAGGAAAATGGTCGTTACGGCCAGTGCAGGGGGTAATCAAGATCCCCCACAAGGTTCAGGATCAGGAGCGGCAAATTCGACTTCTACTCAAGAAGCACGAGATGCAACGGGTCCAAATGGATCGAGACCTGCAGACAATTCCCAGACTGCGCCTGAAAATACTACAGGACATTCAGGAACTGTTCCAGTTTCGGCATCGACAACCGCACCCTCATCTACAAGTGCAGATGATGTACTGTATCCCTGGACAAACGCTGCAAACAATTCAATGGGTCAAGGCACAAGTTCTGGCTTCGAATGGAGACCAAATAGTCCATATGGAATGCCATACCAATTCCCATTTGGAACAGACGCCCGAGGGGCAAGACCTATAAACACCTCAACTCATAATACGACATTTTCACCAAATGTTAGTTCAGTGGGTCGAAGTGGACGCAACACTAATTTTTCTACCCAAATACCCAATTTCACCACAAATAACCAAGCAGCATTTCGACAAGAAATGGATGCAAGCAACCATGATATGGTAGGGGTTTTGGCCAGAGAACTAACTTCAGTCTTGAACCCACTAATGGCAAATGTTACTACGACAAATAGAGAAAACGTAGAAATTTTCCAAAAGATATCATCGCAAATGAATCGAATGGCAGAATTCATGGGAGTACCACCACCTAAAAGGAAAGACAAACAGCCTGTGAGTCAAGAAGAGAGGCCTATTTTGGAACGTGTGCAAGATATGGTTCCCCCACCTAGGACGGTTCCTAGGGATATAGGCCCCTCACGAAGGACGGAGTCGTTCGAAAAGACTCCGGTAATTAACTTGGAGGATTCAAGTCAAAGGACCGTCCCCTTTCGACAAGAAATGGAGGAAGAACGACCCAGATTGAGGATTTTGGGTAGGGACGATCATCCAGATGAGATTGTCCAAAGAGTTAGAAGAGAAAATCTGGCCACAGAAAATAATTTAACTGCCATGATAGAAAGGGTTATGGCCAATAATGGCCTTAGTACTGGACTCAGACGTCCAAATTATACATCCCCTATATCAGATTATATCATGCAAACAGAATTGCCTAGGGGAACTAAGGTTCCTAAATTCACAAAATTTTCTGGCGAAACTAATGAGTCAACTGTGGAACATATTGCTAGATATTTAACAGAAGCAGGAGACTTAGCGGGAAACGAGGATCTAAGGATTAAATATTTCCCTAGTTCGCTGACAAAAAATGCGTTTATTTGGTTCACTACTTTGCCACCAAATTCGATAGACGCATGGGCATACTTAGAAAGGTTGTTCCACGAGCAATTCTACATGGGTCAAACTAAGATAAGTCTGAAAGAATTGGCCAGTGTTAAAAGAAAATTCGCAGAGACAATTGATGACTACTTAAATAGGTTCCGCCTGTTGAAATCAAGATGTTTTACAACGGTTCCGGAACATGAACTCGTCGAAATGGCTGCGGGTGGTTTGGATTATTCAATAAGAAAGAAACTAGATACCCAATACCTCAGGGACATGGCCCAATTAGCAGATAGGGTTCGACAGGTCGAACGCCTGAAGGCAGAAAAAGCTAGGGCAAATAAAAGCTATAAGAAAGAAAGAGTGGCGTACGTCGAAGCCGAGAATGTTGATGAGGAGCCTTTCAATGACTCATATAGCCCTGAAGAAGTCGAAATAGACTTGGCTGAATTAAAAGAAGCGCCACCTTATGCTTGCAAATTGTTAAATCCAGCAAATGGAAAAAACCCAGTAGAAAATGATAAGAATGATAGGTTCCCTAAGAAAACTTATACATTTGACATTACCAAATGTGATGAAATATTCGATTTACTGGTAAAAGATGGCCAAATGATACTACCCCCAAATTCCAAAATTCCTCCGTTGGAACAACGGAAGAAAAGAGGTTTCTGTAAATATCATGGTTTTTTAGGCCATAAAACTTCTCAATGTTTTCTTTTCAGGGATCTAATTCAAAATGCTCTCAATGATGGAAGGTTGAAGTTTGCTGACAAAACCAAGAATCAAATGAGGGTAGATTCAAATCCTCTGAACATTGCTGACGCTAGCCTCTGTGAGGTAGAAGATATCAACATGGTGGAGGCGTCTGAAGTCGAAGTTCTAGAAACTAAATCAAATTTCAATGGAAAGCAGGCTACTGAAAGCCTAAATGGTGACATAATCTTCAATACTGATGTTGAAGAATCTTCCAAGGCAGAGATAACTGAAGCCTCGAAGGAAGAAAGCAGCGAGGCCACTGAAGACCTCAGGATGAAATTCCAGAAAATACAAATCTCTGAAGTTCCTTGATCGGAAAAATAGCAAGTGTACTATTTTGCCTCTGTAGTAATAATAGGGAAATTCCCCGAATGTCGATCTCAAGGACTGCGTAGTAATATCGAGTTTAAATTATAGATCAATTAAACAAAAACTAATATTGGGGTTTTGTTTGCAAATTGTCACTAAACAATAATTAAATAAGCAGAAAAGTAAATTGGCTTTTTGACAAATATGAGTATTATGCTAGGGGTATAGTGTGTGATTGTTCCTGTAATAACCTTGGATTTAGATCTCTTCAACAAGTTCATAACCTTTAATTACCGCCCTTTAGATTATTTTCCCCTAAGTCCTTAGTGGGAAAACCTTTGAACATTCATCCTAACTCCTAAGTCCTTAGAGAATTATGATGAAATCAAGCCTTTATGTTATCAAGAGTTAACCGGTAACTATAGGGTATCCCTAGTCCTAGGTGATATCTACTATAGTCTAATCGTACAAAAACCTTAACAACCGCTGTCCAGCTGGTTGTTAACCGTAAATCAATCTTGTTGGTCCGACAAAGAAAGCATAAAAACCTTGTACAATTAAATTGAATAAGAAAACAAATCTATTGATGAACTCAGGAATTCAAAATCATTACAAAATCAAATCAGGGACACCCCCTAGCATTAGGGTTTAGTTACTCATATTGTTCAAAGAAAACAAAATATAAAATAGATACATTACAAGAATTGAGATGAAAGTTGATCTTCAATCGCTTCCGTTCATGAAGACCTTCTTCTCTCCCAAACCCTTGTTTTCTCCAATCTTCAATCGTGTCTTCTCCTTGCCAAAAAGTCCCCTTTTTCATCGTTAAAACTCTTCTAAATAGTGCAGACTCACTTAGGTTGGTTGGAAGTACCCAAAATGCCCCTTGGGTCAACACTTAATAAAAAATCACAAAAATCAGCAAAATCAGCGTTTTAGCCAACACTGGCCGTGTCAGGCAACACGGGTGGCCGTGTTGGCCTCCTGGACTTAATTTTTCAAAATCACACTCAGCACTGCTAACACGGGTGGCCGTGTTAGGTAACACGGGCCGTGTTGGTCCTTAACTTCAGAATTTGGATTTGCGTTCTTCACGAAAGTTGTAGCCCTTTTCGTTAGCGAAATTTTGCCACCGGAACCGCGTCATTCCGAGTTACGAAGCTCCAGTTATGATCAAAATACTACACGCCTGTCACAATGAAAAACATGCTGAAAATTTCTAGATCTCACACTTGCTAACACGAGTCGTGTCAGCCCCGTGACTTTCATCTCTGTTGCATTTTCTTGGCCACGCTTCATCCTAACACGGCCAGTTTCAGGTGACACAAGTGGTCGTGTTAGACCTCATGTAGCTTGATTTTTCACTTCCTTCGAAACTCCCTTTTTGTACTTTTTCGCATTGATTTGTCTCGATTTATTCCTTGGAGCCTGCAAATAGTAAAATACACAACCAAAGCATAAAATGTAGAATAAAGAAATAAAACACTCAATAACATAACTTAAACATACTTAAAAACAATGGTAAATATATGTGTGAAAACCACTGATCAAACTCCCCCAAACTTAAACCGTTGCTTGACCTCAAGCGACAATTACAAAAGTTAATGACCCTCAAAGCACACGGTGTTCATACGTGAGATATCCATATGTATTGATCAAGAAACAGTTGGTTCGGCATTCACATGACGCGACGAGTTTTGTTACCACATTAAACCTCAAGCTCCCGTTTCGGATACCTCTCCAACTATGCTTTGCACTTAAGTCTCTTTCCGATTTTCCTCCTCTTTCATTCGGACAATCATATTAAGGCACTGCATTTTTAAGAATAATCATCACCTGCATGAGACGAATCCAGGCTTCTTATTTTCTTTTCCTGGCACCAAACTAGCAGCATTGGCTACTTTTTATTACCGATGAAATTTTCAAACTTTGCAGTTATATATTGTCCTTTTGGACGACGTTTGGGGATCAATCTCCTTTGGGCTGAATAACCGGGTGAGGGTTACCCAACTTAGCGAGCCGATTGCCTTTTACCGCCTTTTCATCATTTGGTGCCAACTTTATATCTCTTTTTCTTCAATCAGTCATCATGCAAGTGAATCTGAATTATGCCAGACAGTATCAATAAACTACTCGAGGAGTACTTCTCAGGAGACAAGTACTATGGTGCAAATCTACACGTTAGACTCGTATTTCTTTTAGGGAACCAAGGGTGTTTACCAAACCTCTTCTTGTCACATTATTCCAAACTTCCTATCCTTAAACAATCCTCCCTTCATCTCTATATACTATTCCCGATCGCTTTTTAAGATCAAAACTCTTCAACAAAAATTAAAATTTCGGTCAAAATTTGGGCAGAATTCACTTCATGGTTTCACATCATACCCATAACATAAAAATTATAAAATGCAAAGAGAAGAGCCTAAAAACTTGATCGGAAAAATAGCAAGTGTACTATTTTGCCTCTGTAGTAATAATAGGGAAATTCCCCGAATATCGATCTCAAGGACTGCGTAGTAATATCGAGTTCAAATTATAGATCAATTAAACAAAAACTAATATTGGGGTTTTGTTTGCAAATTGTCACTATACAATAATTAAAATAAGCAGAAAAGTAAATTGGCTTTTTGACAAATATGAGTATTATGCTAGGGGTATAGTGTGTGATTGTTCCTGTAATAACCTTGGATTTAGATCTCTTCAACAAGTTCATAACCTTTAATTACCGCCCTTTAGATTATTTTCCCCTAAGTCCTTAGTGGGAAAACCTTTGAACATTCATCCTAACTCCTAAGTCCTTAGAGAATTATGATGAAATCAAGCCTTTATGTTATCAAGAGTTAATCGGTAACTATAGGGTATCCCTAGTCCTAGGTGATATCTACTATAGTCTAATCGTACAAAAACCTTAACAACCGCTGTCCAGCTGGTTCTTAACCGTAAATCAATCTTGTTGGTCCGACAAAGAAAGCATAAAAACCTTGTACAATTAAATTAAATAAGAAAACAAATCTATTGATGAACTCAGGAATTCAAAATCATTACAGAGTCAAATCAGGGACACCCCCTAGCATTAGGGTTTAGTTACTCATATTGTTCAAAGAAAACAAATTATAAAATAGATACATTACAAGAATTGAGATGAAAGTTGATCTTCAATCGCTTCCGTTCATGAAGACCTTCTTCTCTCCCAAACCCTTGTTTTCTCCAATCTTCAATCGTGTCTCCTCCTAGCCAAAAAGTCCCCTAATTCATCGTTAAAACTCTTCTAAATAGTGCAGACTCACTTAGGTTGGTTGGAAGTACCCAAAATGCCCCTTGGGTCAACACTTAATAAAAAATCACAAAAATCAGCAAAATCAGCATTTTAGCCAACACTGGCCGTGTCAGGCAACACGGGTGGCCGTGTTGGCCTCCTGAACTTAATTTTTCAAAATCACACTCAGCACTGCTAACACGGGTGGCCGTGTTAGGTAACACGGGCCGTGTTGGTCCTTAACTTCAGAATTTGGATTTGCGTTCTTCATGAAAGTTGTAGCCCTTTTCGTTAGCGAAATTTTGCCACCGGAACCGCGTCATTCCGAGTTACGAAGCTCCAGTTATGATCAAAATACTACACGCCTGTCACGATGAGAAACATGCTGAAAATTTCTAGATCTCACACTTGCTAACACGAGTCGTGTCAGCCCCGTGAATTTCATATCTTTTGCATTTTCTTGGCCACGATTCATCCTAACACTGCTAGTTTTAGGTGACACAGGTGGTCGTGTCAGACCTCATGTAGCTTGATTTTTCACTTCCTTCGAAACTCTCCTTTTTGTACTTTTTCGCATTGATTTGTCTCGATTTATTCCTTTGAGCCTGCAAACAATAAAATACACAACCATAGCATAAAATGACGAATAAAGAAATAAAACACTCAATAACATAACTTAAACATACTTAAAAACAACGATAAATATATGTGTGAAAACCACTGATCAAACTCCCCCAAACATAAACCGTTGCTTGACCTCAAGCGACCATTACAAAAGTTAATGACCCTCAAAGCACACGGTGTTCATACGTGAGATATCCGTCTGTATTGATCAAGAAACAGTTGGTTCGGCATTCACATGACGCGACGAGTTTTGTTACCACATTAAACCTCAAGCTCCCGTTTCGGATACCTCTCCAACTATGCTTTGCACTTAAGTCTCTTTCCGATTTTCCTCCTCTTTCATTCGGACAATCATATTAAGGCACTCATTTCTTATAATAATCATCACCTGCATGAGACGAGTCGAGGCTTCTTATTTTCTTTTCCTGGCACCAAACTAGCAGCATTGGCTACTTTTTATTACCGATGAAATTTTCAAACTTTGCAGTTATATATTGTCCTTTTGGACGACGTTTGGGGTTCAATCTCCTTTGGGCTGAATAACCGGGTGAGGGTTACCCAACTTAGCGAGCCGATTGCCTTTTACCGCCTTTTCATCATTTGGTGCCAACTTTATATCTCTCTTTTTTTTCTCAACCAGTCATCATGCAAGTGAATCTGAATTATGCCAGACTGTATCAATAAACTACTCGATAAGTACTTCTCAGGAGACAAGTACTATGGTGCAAATCTACACGTTAGACTCGTATCTCTTTTAGGGAACCAAGGGTGTTTAAACAAACCTCTTGTCACATTATTCCGCACTTCCCGTCCTCAAACAATCCTCGCTTCATCTCTATATACTATTCCCGACCGCTCTTCGGACAAAAACTTCTTCAACAAAAATTAAAATTTCGGTCAAAATTTGGACAGAATTCACTTTATGGTTTCACATCATACCAATAACATAGAAATAACATAAAAATAAAATGCAAAGAGAAGAGAGAAGAGCCTCCCCCAAACTTGAACTAAACATTGGCCTCAATGTTTCAGAACGAGCCTGAGAGAGGTGACTCACAGAGGGTAATTGGCTCTAATGATCACTTCAAAGCTTTCACCAGAGACGTCCTCTTTTATTTCCTGAAAATAAAATAAAAAAAAAACAGAGAAATTAATTATTAAAACCGTGGGTTGCCTCCCACAAAGCGCTTCGTTTAACGTCGCATGGCTCGACGGTCCATTCCTCTTGTTAGGGTGGCATATATGACACAAAGAACACATCATCTTTTTTCTTTCTTTTGTTTGGTAGCAATCCCATGAACTTAAAGTATTGATGATGTTGCTGCCAAATCCTCTTTAGCTTTATTTTTTTGGACAAGGCATAAATGTCTTCCAGTACTTTGTCAATTTCTTGTCTTTCATCTGCCTTGTTGTAAAAATAGTTTTTGGGGATACTCTCTTGTTGGATGTCCACATCTTCACAAATTGTTAAATTTGTGGTTTTATCCAAAACTCGATCATCTTCAAGTTTCCTTATTTCTTCTTCCCCATATTTCTTTTTTACCTCAAATTCTTCTATTCTTACTGCATCCTCTTCATCTGATGTTAAGCATTTTTCTTCTGGTTCCACATATTCTTCTTCCAACTCTAACTTTCTCCAAATAAACATATCTGGATAATAGTTAGCTTCCTTACATTCATTCATAAGGATTCTTACCTCCCTCTTATATGCTTTAAAAATTTTAGTCGCCTCTTCCAAGGTTACTCCTGAATCAGGCGACCAACATGCAGGAGATACAGGTGGCAATGTATCAAAACAATACATAGCTACAAAACTCAGACAATTTGTTAGTAGCAAAGTATAGAAGAATTCATGAAGCAAAAATAATTTGAATTTTTTTTTTTATAATAAAAACAAATTCAAATAAACAAAAACAAAAACAAAATTTTAGTTGACGAGCAACAAAATTTCAATTGAACTAAAATCAAAACTCTATATTTTAGCAGTCCCCGGCAACGGCGCCAAAAACTTGATCGGAAAAATAGCAAGTGTACTATTTTGCCTCTGTAGTAATAATAGGGAAATTCCCCGAATATCGATCTCAAGGACTGCGTAGTAATATCGAGTTCAAATTATAGATCAATTAAACAAAAACTAATATTGGGGTTTTGTTTGCAAATTGTCACTATACAATAATTAAAATAAGCAGAAAAGTAAATTGGCTTTTTGACAAATATGAGTATTATGCTAGGGGTATAGTGTGTGATTGTTCCTGTAATAACCTTGGATTTAGATCTCTTCAACAAGTTCATAACCTTTAATTACCGCCCTTTAGATTATTTTCCCCTAAGTCCTTAGTGGGAAAACCTTTGAACATTCATCCTAACTCCTAAGTCCTTAGAGAATTATGATGAAATCAAGCCTTTATGTTATCAAGAGTTAATCGGTAACTATAGGGTATCCCTAGTCCTAGGTGATATCTACTATAGTCTAATCGTACAAAAACCTTAACAACCGCTGTCCAGCTGGTTCTTAACCGTAAATCAATCTTGTTGGTCCGACAAAGAAAGCATAAAAACCTTGTACAATTAAATTAAATAAGAAAACAAATCTATTGATGAACTCAGGAATTCAAAATCATTACAGAGTCAAATCAGGGACACCCCCTAGCATTAGGGTTTAGTTACTCATATTATTCAAAGAAAACAAATTATAAAATAGATACATTACAAGAATTGAGATGAAAGTTGATCTTCAATCGCTTCCGTTCATGAAGACCTTCTTCTCTCCCAAACCCTTGTTTTCTCCAATCTTCAATCGTGTCTCCTCCTAGCCAAAAAGTCCCCTAATTCATCGTTAAAACTCTTCTAAATAGTGCAGACTCACTTAGGTTGGTTGGAAGTACCCAAAATGCCCCTTGGGTCAACACTTAATAAAAAATCACAAAAATCAGCAAAATCAGCGTTTTAGCCAACACTGGCCGTGTCAGGCAACACGGGTGGCCGTGTTGGCCTCCTGAACTTAATTTTTCAAAATCACACTCAGCACTGCTAACACGGGTGGCCGTGTTAGGTAACACGGGCCGTGTTGGTCCTTAACTTCAGAATTTGGATTTGCGTTCTTCATGAAAGTTGTAGCCCTTTTCGTTAGCGAAATTTTGCCACCGGAACCGCGTCATTCCGAGTTACGAAGCTCCAGTTATGATCAAAATACTACACGCCTGTCACGATGAGAAACATGCTGAAAATTTCTAGATCTCACACTTGCTAACACGAGTCGTGTCAGCCCCGTGAATTTCATATCTTTTGCATTTTCTTGGCCACGATTCATCCTAACACTGCTAGTTTTAGGTGACACAGGTGGTCGTGTCAGACCTCATGTAGCTTGATTTTTCACTTCCTTCGAAACTCTCCTTTTTGTACTTTTTCGCATTGATTTGTCTCGATTTATTCCTTTGAGCCTGCAAACAATAAAATACACAACCATAGCATAAAATGACGAATAAAGAAATAAAACACTCAATAACATAACTTAAACATACTTAAAAACAACGATAAATATATGTGTGAAAACCACTATCAGTGGTTTTTACACGTTTATTTACTGTTGATTTTAGTCGTCTTTGCTTTATATTATCAATTGTTTTACTTCATTCTTCTACATTTTATGCTTTGGTTGTGTATTTTACTGTTTGCAGGCTCAAAGGAATAAATCGAGACAAATCAATGCGAAAAAGTACAAAAAGGGGAGTTTCGAAGGAAGTGAAAAATCAAGCGACATTAGGTCTGACACGACCACCCGTGTCACCTGAAACTGGCAGTGTTAGGATGAAGCGTGGCCAAGAAAATGCAAAAGAGATGAAATTCACGGGGCTGACACGGCTCGTGTTAGCAAGTGTGAGATCTAGAAATTTTCAGCATGTTTCTCATCGTGACAGGCGTGTAGTATTTTGATCATAACTGGAGCTTCGTAACTCGGAATGACGCGGTTCCGGTGGCAAAATTTCGCTAACGAAAAGGGCTACAACTTTCATGAAGAATGCAAATCCAAATTCTGAAGTTAAGGACCAACACGGCCCGTGTTACCTAACACGGCCACCCGTGTCAGCAGTGCTGAGTGTGATTTTGAAAAATTAAGTTCAGGAGGCCAACACGGCCACCCGTGTTGCCTGACACGGCCAGTGTTGGCTAAAACGCTGATTTTGCTGATTTTTGTGATTTTTTATTAAGTGTTGACCCAAGGGGCATTTTGGGTACTTCCAACCAACCTAAGTGAGTCTGCACTATTTAGAAGAGTTTTAACGATGAATTAGGGGACTTTTTGGCTAGGAGAAGACACGATTGAAGATTGGAGAAAACAAGGGTTTGGGAGAGAAGAAGGTCTTCATGAACGGAAGCGATTGAAGATCAACTTTCATCTCAATTCTTGTAATGTATCTATTTTATAATTTGTTTTCTTTGAACAATATGAGTAATTAAACCCTAATGCTAGGGGGTGTCCCTGATTTGACTCTGTAATGATTTTGAATTCCTGAGTTCATCAATAGATTTGTTTTCTTATTTAATTTAATTGTACAAGGTTTTTATGCTTTCTTTGTCGGACCAACAAGATTGATTTACGGTTAAGAACCAGCTGGACAGCGGTTGTTAAGGTTTTTGTACGATTAGACTATAGTAGATATCACCTAGGACTAGGGATACCCTATAGTTACCGATTAACTCTTGATAACATAAAGGCTTGATTTCATCATAATTCTCTAAGGACTTAGGAGTTAGGATGAATGTTCAAAGGTTTTCCCACTAAGGACTTAGGGGAAAATAATCTAAAGGGCGGTAATTAAAGGTTATGAACTTGTTGAAGAGATCTAAATCCAAGGTTATTACAGGAACAATCACACACTATACCCCTAGCATAATACTCATATTTGTCAAAAAGCCAATTTACTTTTCTGCTTATTTTAATTATTGTATAGTGACAATTTGCAAACAAAACCCCAATATTAGTTTTTGTTTAATTGATCTATAATTTGAACTCGATATTACTACGCAGTCCTTGAGATCGATATTCGGGGAATTTCCCTATTATTACTACAGAGGCAAAATAGTACACTTGCTATTTTTCCGATCAACAACATTCATACTGGCAGCAATTCTGGCTGCGTAGTAATATCGAGTTTAAATTATAGATCAATTAAACAAAAACTAATATTGGGGTTTTGTTTGCAAATTGTCACTAAACAATAATTAAATAAGCAGAAAAGTAAATTGGCTTTTTGACAAATATGAGTATTATGCTAGGGGTATAGTGTGTGATTGTTCCTGTAATAACCTTGGATTTAGATCTCTTCAACAAGTTCATAACCTTTAATTACCGCCCTTTAGATTATTTTCCCCTAAGTCCTTAGTGGGAAAACCTTTGAACATTCATCCTAACTCCTAAGTCCTTAGAGAATTATGATGAAATCAAGCCTTTATGTTATCAAGAGTTAACCGGTAACTATAGGGTATCCCTAGTCCTAGGTGATATCTACTATAGTCTAATCGTACAAAAACCTTAACAACCGCTGTCCAGCTGGTTGTTAACCGTAAATCAATCTTGTTGGTCCGACAAAGAAAGCATAAAAACCTTGTACAATTAAATTGAATAAGAAAACAAATCTATTGATGAACTCAGGAATTCAAAATCATTACAAAATCAAATCAGGGACACCCCCTAGCATTAGGGTTTAGTTACTCATATTGTTCAAAGAAAACAAAATATAAAATAGATACATTACAAGAATTGAGATGAAAGTTGATCTTCAATCGCTTCCGTTCATGAAGACCTTCTTCTCTCCCAAACCCTTGTTTTCTCCAATCTTCAATCGTGTCTTCTCCTTGCCAAAAAGTCCCCTTTTTCATCGTTAAAACTCTTCTAAATAGTGCAGACTCACTTAGGTTGGTTGGAAGTACCCAAAATGCCCCTTGGGTCAACACTTAATAAAAAATCACAAAAATCAGCAAAATCAGCGTTTTAGCCAACACTGGCCGTGTCAGGCAACACGGGTGGCCGTGTTGGCCTCCTGGACTTAATTTTTCAAAATCACACTCAGCACTGCTAACACGGGTGGCCGTGTTAGGTAACACGGGCCGTGTTGGTCCTTAACTTCAGAATTTGGATTTGCGTTCTTCACGAAAGTTGTAGCCCTTTTCGTTAGCGAAATTTTGCCACCGGAACCGCGTCATTCCGAGTTACGAAGCTCCAGTTATGATCAAAATACTACACGCCTGTCACAATGAAAAACATGCTGAAAATTTCTAGATCTCACACTTGCTAACACGAGTCGTGTCAGCCCCGTGACTTTCATCTCTGTTGCATTTTCTTGGCCACGCTTCATCCTAACACGGCCAGTTTCAGGTGACACAAGTGGTCGTGTTAGACCTCATGTAGCTTGATTTTTCACTTCCTTCGAAACTCCCTTTTTGTACTTTTTCGCATTGATTTGTCTCGATTTATTCCTTGGAGCCTGCAAATAGTAAAATACACAACCAAAGCATAAAATGTAGAATAAAGAAATAAAACACTCAATAACATAACTTAAACATACTTAAAAACAATGGTAAATATATGTGTGAAAACCACTGATCATTCCTCCAGTAGCAGTTAACATGGTCAGTGCCAGACGCCCAGTGTCTGAGTTTGGCGAATTAGAGACTTGGTTAACAAGGCAAAATGGGGACATCGAAGCTCCACAAAAAACTGAAAGCCTCAAAGAATATCTCTGGAAATGTCACGAGAGAAGCGGTGGTAAGCAATGGATGTGTCCAAGGTGCTCAATCATGCTGAATCGAAGAGTCGAAGCCAACTTCGAGAGGGCTCGGCGCGAAAGATGGGAACATCCAGGAAGAGAGCCAAATCCCCTGCTACAACTATATCCAAAGATGGATGAAAGCTTGGTAGGATTTTTGGTCAGATGCCACAAAGGAAACACTGAAGTTGCTCTGTGTCCCAGATGTGGGGCAGTCTATGATGAAAGACTCGCACGATCATTCGAACGCATATACTGCCATATGAGTAGGGAAACTCAGGGGTTGCGTCCTAACCTTCATGGTTTCGACATATGGACTCCGACAAAGAGGCCTGATAGTCCACACCCTAGAGCTCGAAGAGTGACTTTCAAAGTCCCTGCGAATGCACCCAGGGATAGGTGGATACAAGCTAATGCAAGAACCAACAAATGGCAAAGCTGGGACCAAGGAGGAAGAACTGCAATGGCATATAGGAAACAATTTCAAAGACCAAATCGAGAGGCGAATCGATTGGAGAATTATAAGGGAAAAAATCCTATGTCTCGATCCCAGTGGAGAAGGCATCAGAGGATAAAAAAGTCTCAGAAGGAATACAGGCCAAGAGAAGTTGGAGAATCTAGTAGCAACCAAGTCTCATACCAGGGGGAAAAGTTAAACAAACCTCCGGTGGAACGCAGGTTGTTCGAAGCTGAGAAACTCTTAGATGAAGAAGAGAAGATGCGTTCAAATTCCTGGAAAGAAGAGGATAGAATGACAAATGATTTTGATTCCGATGGAGTGTCATCCATAAATCTTAATTGTAATGTAGTATCTGTACTCCCTCACGAGTTTAACCAGGAAGTTGAAGTAGAAGACTGCGAAGAGGCTGATATCGAAGAAATGACAAAACACAGACCTGTGTGTTACTATGTGCTGAATAATGGTGCAGTAGAAGAACAGAATGCTTTCTTCGAAAGACCAGATGAGGGTATGCGAAACCACTTGAAGCCACTTTACATCAGGGCGAAGATTGAGAATGTTGGTATTAATAAAGTCTTAGTTGATGGAGGAGCAGCAGTGAATCTAATGCCTCAATATATGCTGAAAAGAATTGGTATGTTCGATACAGATATAAGGCCACATAACATGGTCTTATCTAATTATGAAGGCAAAATAGGACAAACACTGGGAGTTGTTCAAGTCAATGTGACAGTAGGCTCAGTTACGAGGCCAACCATGTTTATGGTTATACCAGCAAAAGCAAACTACAACCTTTTGCTTGGTAGAGAATGGATTCATGGTGTAGCAGCTGTACCCTCAACAATGCATCAGAGGGTGAAGATTTGGAGAGAAGATGGTATAGTGGAGAATATCGAAGGTGATCAGAGTTACTACATGGCTGAAGTCAACCAGGTAAATAGAACCAACTTCGATAGGAACCTGGCAAACATAGGTCCTTGTCATGCTGCTGAAGAGATGTATGCTCCAAATAGAAATGCAATGTACTATTTGACTTTGCATCCAAATGGATTCCAATGGGATAGAGAGATCATGGATGGACCACCAGATACAGCACCATTGGAGAATTATCAGACAGTACGGCCAACAGGCTGGGATGATGACGGTAATAATGTCTGAGTCTGTGTTCTTCGAAAAGATTTCGGCCTATGTGGCCGAGAACAAAAGAAAGGCGGCTCTCGAAGCCGAACTATCAAGTACAAAGATAGATACAGTTCCAATCAAGGAAGGAACAACAGAATTGGAGATACGTACGAGTTTCGAATTCCCTGAAGACACGGCTCCAGTTGAAGAGATCATAAGAGAAGAACCAAGTCAGAGGTTAGATGCAATATACGACGAAGAACCTTTGGGATTCGAGAAAGACCCAATGGCGTCGAACATAAAGATGTTGGCCCAAGATCCTCTTGAAGAAGTAAATCTTGGAGACAATGATCAAAAGAGAATAACATACATCAGCGCGAAACTAGAGCCTGAGTTGAAAGCAACGATCATCAAAATGTTGAAAGACAACAGAGATTGTTTTGCTTGGGATTATGATGAGATGCCTGGTCTCGGAAGAGACTTAGTCGAATTGAAATTACCAATAAAAGAAGGTAAGAAGCCAATAAAGCAAACTCCCAGAAGGTTCGCGCCAGAGATTCACTCGAAGATTAAGACAGAAGTCGAAAGAGTCTTGCGTTGCAAATTTATCCGAACTACAAGGTGATTTCTTGGGTTTCGTAGTCCACAAAAAAGGGATAGAAATCAACCAAAACAAGACAAAAGCCATTATGGAAACCAAGTCTCCATCCACGAAGAAAGAATTGCAGTCTTTATTGGGTAAGATAAATTTCTTGAGAAGATTTATCTCTAACTTAAATGGACGCACCCAAGCTTTCTCGCCCCTATTACGGCTTAAGCAAGGAAAGTTCGAATGGAGTGCAGAACATCAAGAAGCTTTCGATCAAATAAAGCAATACTTGACGTGTCCACCAATTCTCATTCCCCCGAATGGGAAGAAGCACATGCGCCTGTATATCTCAGCATCAGATAAAACAATAGGCAGCATGTTAGCCCAAGAAGATGAGAACGGCATCGAAAGAGCCATTTATTACTTAAGTAGAGTACTCAATGATGCAGAGACTAGATATACTGATATAGAAGAACTCTGCCTTTGTTTATATTTCTCTTGTATCAAACTTAAGTATTATATAAAGCCAGTTGACGTCTACGTTTCATCTCATTGTGATGTTATTAAACACATGTTATCTAAGCCAATACTACACAGTCGGATTGGCAAGTGGGCTTTAGCCCTTACTGAATATTCATTAATATTTCAGCCTCTTAAGGCAATGAAAGGTCAAATTGTGTCAGATTTCATTGTTGACCATGCGGTGGTTGAGAATCATCAGCATTATGTGGATTTGAAACCTTGGAAGTTATATTTCGATGGTTCAACACATAGAGAGGGTACTGGTGTTGGAATATTGATAATTTCTCCTGATGGAATTCCAACAAAGCTCAAGTATAAAATTGAAGGTCCATTATGCTCCAATAATGAAGCTGAATATGAAGCATTGATTGCTGGACTTGAGGCTTTGTTAGAATTGGGGGCAACCAGAGTCGAAATTAAAGGAGACTCTGAATTGATCATCAAGCAATTGACAAAAGAGTACAAGTGTATCAAAGAGAATTTGATCATGTATTTTGTTATTGCAAATAGGCTACTCAAGAAATTTGAATATGTGGAATTAAAACACGTATCAAGAGTGAATAACCAGGAAGCAAACGACTTGGCACAATTAGCCTCAGGATATAAAGTATCAAAAGAAAAGTTGGAAGAATTGATTGAAGTAAGAGGAAGAGCAATGTTTACTAAACTTTCGCCAAGTGATCTGGAGAACTCACGATTGGGTTATGCCAACAAAGAACAATTCGAGGTACTGAATATAGATTCATTAACAGACACAGATTGGAGGAGTCCAATTATTAACTATCTGAAAAATCCTTCGACGGATACAGACAGAAAAATCAAGTATAGAGCCCTGTCATATTATCTGATGGGAAATGAATTGTTCAAGAAAACTCCTGAAGGGGTATTGTTAAAATGCTTGGGAGAAGCAGAAGCATACTTGGCTCTGTCGAACGTACATAGTGGGGCATGTGGTGCACATCAACCAGGGCACAAAATGAAATGGCTTTTGTTTCGATATGGGATGTATTGGCCTTCGATGTTAAAAGATTGCATAGAATTTGCAAAAGGGTGCCAAGAATGCCAAGAACACGCAGGTATCCAACACGCCCCAGCAAACGAACTAAGTACGATAGTAAAACCATGGCCTTTTAGGGGATGGGCACTAGATTTGATTGGAGAAATTCACCCCAAGTCCTCTAAAGGTCAAAGATACATTTTGGTGGGAATAGACTATTTCACAAAATGGGTCGAAGCAATACCGCTGGCAAATGTGGATCAAGAGGCTGTGATTGAGTTTATTCAAAAACATATTATATATAGGTTTGGAATCCCAGAAAGCATAACAACGGATCAGGGATCAGTCTTTACGGGACGAAAAATGCAAGACTTTGCCAGAGAAATAGGTTTCAAGTTATTTACTTCTACACCTTATTATGCTCAAGCAAATGGCCAGGTTGAAGCAGCAAATAAAGTAATAATTGGCCTTATTAAGAAACATGTAGGAAAGAAACCCAAGAATTGGCATAAGACTTTAGATCAGGCACTTTGGGCTTGTCGAACATCTCCAAAAGAAGCCACAAATACAACTCCTTTTCAGTTAACGTTTGGAGATGACGCAGTACTTCCAATTGAGATATGTTTGCAATCAGTAAGAATACAAAGGCAAGCAGACATTCCTCCCAACGTATACTGGGAATTAATGATGAACGAGTTAGTAGATTTGGACGAAGATAGGCTTCGAGCATTGGAAATGATAAAGAGGCAAAAGGAAAGAGTGTCCAGAGCATATAACAAAAAGGTGAAAGGTAAAACTTTTGTTAATAATGATCTAGTTTGGAAAGTTATTCTACCTATATATCGAAAGAATCAGGCACTTGGTAAATGGTCCCCACATTGGGAAGGACCCTTTCGAATCTTAAAAGTATTCTCGAACAATGCCTACGAAATAGAAGAGTTAGCAGAAGATCGCAGGATCTTAAGAGTGGACGGGAAATACTTGAAGAGATATAAACCTAGCATGCATGAAGTAAAGATTGCAAAGACGTAGACACTCAAAGTACTACGAAAAGCCAAAATGGTCAGGCATGTGTCAAAATATACTTCACATTGATCAAAATGGCTTTAGAATCAGAAAGAATTATGGAAAGAAAAATCAAAACACCAAAATATTCTTTTCATTGCAAGCATGGAAATACATTTCATTACAAAAAGATCCAGAAATAGGATCTGAGATTACAAAAAGAGAGGAAGGCATAGACATATAAAAAGATTAAACCTAGACTCGCTAGTTAATTCTGGCGTCTAGACCTTCCAGAGATAGCACAGGAGCAGGTTCAGCTTCGAACATGTCCCTAGCCCCAGAATCACGCATTCTTCTCACTACGCCTTTTTTGAGAAAAATGTAACTAAGGAGTCTCCCGTATGGAAGACAAGTTACACTTTCTCGACGGTCCATGCCGATAGCAACAGCTTTGACAAGACCTTTGAAGATCATCAAAGGTATGTTAATCTTTCTTCCCCGAATACCACAGAGAATAAACTCCAGATCTTCAACCATGATGTTATTCTCATCAATCACCCGAGGTTGAAAGTTGCCTACGAGCATTTGGTGCCAAATCCTGATGGTTTGCGCGCTGTAGCGATCACTATCCATGAGTGTTCTCAACATGATATGAGTAGTCATGCTGAAAACATTATCATCAAAAGTTGCTCCGGAGTTATTGCATCTTATGAGATTGGCAATAGTGGTGGGGGTAATGCTAAGGTGAGCATGTCGAACGGATGAATCAATGGTGGCTCTACCTTCAGGGTCCATGCGTAAAGACGCATTCATCCAAAACTCTGCCACCATATTAGGGTAGATGGCACCCTCCAGGACTTCCTCAAAGTAGAAGTTCAGTTCCTGATTAGCAAAGATATTTTCAATGTTAATGAAATGACGAACGAGTTCATCCTCATCAAGTCTGAACTCACCCTTGATGAGAGCTTTGATATCGTTAAAGGAGAGAATTCCAGCCATTTCAGGGAAAAATGGTGTTTGAGAGAAAAGAGTTGTGTTTTCTCTTTTTTCTGTGTTTTGGTTTGGGGAAGAAATACTTGAATGAAGAAATAAAAGTGATATGGAACCCTTTATATAGAAGGAGAATACTGAAGGTTGGTTTTACATTTTTAATGAGTGATTAGACTGCGGTTCGTTTTTCAAAGTAAGAAGTTATGGCCTCCGCCGTTTCCCGCCCTTGGAAGTTGAGAAGTAATCATTAAACTGATGCACGCACGTCTTAAAAACCGACGTTTTGGAGAAAATGACGTCACTTTTAATAATGATTATGGCTAGAAGAAGTGGAAACGTCAAGTCTAGAGGCAAGAGTGCTGCGAAGGATGTTCAGGTTCTACATGTTGTATTTAATAAAAGCACTGTAGGAAATCTAAAGATATATTTGGCAGAAAATTGAAAGATTTGTTAAAATTAATGCAAGCAAATATTATAGATAGAAATGGGAGTCAGGCGTACAAATATTATATGTCTCGATTACAAAATAAAAATCCAACAAATGAAACAAGATTGAAGACATCTAGCTAAAGTCCTCAGGGAGATCCCTTTTGATCTTCAGATATTGAGTTTCCCATGAGGACATTCGAAGTTCAATTAGTGCCCTTTGTTTCTTCAACTTTTCGATCTCTGGCACTAACTTCTGTGCAGTCTCGAAATGTTTGATTCCTGACTGCACCACTTCGAGCAAATCTTGTTGGTTAGATTCTTGGAGGGCTGCTTGGCTACTTTCAGCTTCCTTTATCTTGCCCTCGAGCATTTTTATTTCTTGTTTCCAGGAGCTGATTTTCTTCTCATATTCATCAATGGCTTTTTGATTCGCCGAATGTTTAAGCTTGAGAGCTTCACCTTGTTTTGTGGCTTCCACAGCAGAATTCCATGAAGAGTCATGAGAGGCCACTATCTCAGATAAGTCTTTCTCGACGTTTTGCTTTCGAAGAATGTCAGCTTGGAGTTGTTCAAGGAGAGAGCCTAGCAGAACAATCATCTCTGAGACTTCTGGGGAAACTTGAAGCAAATCTACTTTCTTTAAAAGTTGATTTAAGTTGTAGCTTTTAACCGGGTCCCGGTTGAGAACATCTACAAGATTGACCCCAAAGAATCTCTCTTTTATCTGTCGAAGAAGATTAGGAGTATCTTCCTTGTCACTAGAATCTGCAGTTACAGCTGGAGAGACATCAGGCTCCGAAAGTGAAGAAGTATTCACATTCATGATAGCCTTTAGGAACCCAAGAGGATCAGTTTGTTTAAGTTGTTCAAGCTCCGAAGGAGTAGGCTTCGTAGGAGGAGGCGTCGAAGTTGTCTCAGGAATAGTTTTTACATCGGGAGTCGAAGTTCCTTGAGAAATTGGTTTTTCTGGTTGAGAAATCTCCTCCATGGCATCTTTTTCCGATGCAGAATCTTCGTTGCCATGAGATTGCTGGTTCACATTGTCGCTGCCGGAGAATGGATGATCCTCTTCCAAATCTTTGCCTTGATGAGTAGGTGGGGATTCGTCAGTAGATTGGCTTTCTTCGATTGGCTCATTAGGCAATATAGTGGCAATTGGCCTAACGTCTTCGAAGACTGGTGAGAGAACATGGGTTCTAGCTTGAGAAGTATCTGTTTCGAACGAAGCCAAGTTAATCGTGAGGTTAAGCCTTCGAAAGTTTTAATTGACGAAAGTTGAAATTTAACAATTACCATAAAGTTTATCAACATCAATGGTGAGGCCAGGGTCTTTGAAACCAGAAGTAGCAGTGCCAGCATCATCCTGCAATAACAAGGTAAAATGCCAGTGCAATTAGTTAGTTAAAATTACAAGATAATATGTAAGACAAACGCAAGATACCTTGGGTGGATTATTGTCTGGGCTTGAGTTATGACTTTCCAAAACAAGAGCATTGCTGGCAGTCTTCAAAGGAGACTCTTCAGAAGACGCCTTATTGCCAGGAGAAGCAGCTTTTGAAGGACTTGCCTTTTTCCCTTTTCTTGAAGGGGTAACAGCTTTGTGTTTCTTTTTCTGTCCTTGTCTAGTTTGAGGAGGAGATTTGTCTTCACCATCTGAGGCATTGGTCGAAGAAGCTTTACGCTTCGAACCCGTTGGGGGTTTCGAGCTCTGGCAAGTGAAAGATGAGAAAGATGAGTACCAATCACAGAATTGTACAAGACTGAGAGTATGAGATAAGTATTTACCGTGGGCTTCTTATCCGTGACGATCGAATCACTTTCGTTTGGTTTGTCGCTTTTAGATGTCTCAGACTCTTTTGGGGCAGAAGCTTCTTTAATCTTCCTCCTTCGTGCAACAGCTGTAGTTGAGACTGAAATCAGTATATTAGTAAAAGAAAAGAAAAGTCAGTCGAAAAAGATTATCTTAATTCAAACCTTCAGGTATTGGAGTCAGGACACGGACATGTTTAAGATCTATATGAAGATGTCCTTTGAAAGTATCCAAGGTATGCTTAGTCGGGACCACTCGTTCAGCGCGTTTTTTAGTACTCTCTCGAAGAATTTTGAGAGCATTCCCACACACAAACCAGTCTGGGAAATGAGGACTTAGAGCCACACCAAAATCAGCACTTGGTAGTGAAGGGAATTTTGGAGGATTAAGTTTGAAAGCCACTTCATAACGTAGTTCTGGTCGAACATACGAGGGCAATTTCAACTTACTCAGTTTGGCGGAAAACTTTTCGCGCAAAGTAACTGCAGCCTCACGAACGGTCCGACTAAGATCATCAGGCCTATAGATAGTTTCAAAGAATTTTTGAAAAGCTTGGATTTCTTTAATATGAGTTGAAGTACCTTTTTTGAAGTTCTCCTGCACATCAGTGAAAGCTGCGGTTAGTTCTTGAGCAAGGCTATCAGCATCAAAAATTTGAGAGCTATAATACTCTGTCCACCATTGATGGAAATCTGGTGTAGAGTAGAAAGAAGGTTCGAAAGGAATAGGAGAAAGGTTGGTGACGCCAGTATATTTGCTGATTTTTCGTTCACATTCTTCTTCAGTCAAATACAAAGTGTGGAAACACATATGGTTCCTTTTCTCATATAAGCACTTAGGTGTTATTTGAGTTAGCCCAAACTGCCTCGAGACCAAATTTGGTTGATAGCACATGAGGGTACATTGACCTTTCGACGGTCGAAGACGTTGGGAAAGTAACCTTGGAGTCAGGAAGGCTTCCCAAATTTCCATGGATTCAGTTTGCTGATCTTGAGATGTTGGTGGAAATTTTCGAGTAAACCATTCAGGACCTATTATTCTGTGTACAAATGGGGCCATGGAAGGATCGAACTGATCACGTCGAGCAAACATCATTGAATACGCCAAGAAATGTTCATGAAGCTTTCCCATTTCCTCTTTTGGAGTTAGGTAAGCTAACCTGGTCCCTTCTATAGTTCGATTTTTGATTGTGCTATCTTCCTCATTGACATCTCCTCGAAAAGGAAGATAAGTTTCGAATGTGGCATTGAGCCACAGTTGCAATAACCAAAAAGGACCAGCATAAAGTAAACTGCCAGATTTGAAATTCTTGGTAAGATTCGCAGCTTCACTAAGGTTTTCGTAAAGAGACCCTAGAAGTAGTTGGCTGAGGTTGAGTTTTCTACCAGCATGCAACTGATTAGCCATGCAAAGGTACCTCTTTGCAACCTGGATAGATCTTGAGCAGAAGGCGCACCGTGAGAGCCATAATGCTAGAAAAGCAATATGCTCTTCGTCAGATACTGTCGCTTCGGTGGTAATATGGTGTTTCTGGATGAATGCCGTGTAAGTAACTTGCGAATCGTTGAAACCTATAGTGTCATTATCCATGTCATTGGGATCAAAGGTTTCGCCAGTTGGTCGAAGTCCCGTAATAGCAGCCACATCAAAAAGCGTGGGGGTAACCATTCCACAGGGAAGATGGAAGGTATTGTGAGAAGCATCCCAGAAATGAACCGCTGCTACTAACATGGGTTGGTTGTATTCTAAACCCGTTCTTGACAGTTGAATCAAATCGTATATTCCTAATGTTTTCCAGAAGGATCCTTTTTGTTTCTCTACCTTTTCTAGCCAGGCATAGTACAGGTCAGGATATTTGGCTAAAGGAATTGACCTAAAAACTTTTACAGAATTGGTCATATAGTTTAACCTAATTTTGGTTAAAGCTAAAGGGGTTGCAGTTGAAGTTTCCTCAACATTAGCAGATTTGCCTAAAGGAGAACGACCGTCTTCATCTATCTTAACTTTGCTAACTAATGGTCTAGTCTTGTAATAAGCAGGGAAGAATTTATTCACAGATTGGATACTTTCACTCGGTAACGGACCCATAAAAGCAAGAGTTTTTCCAGAAAGATCAAAAGGTATGATTACCTGGGAAGCGTAGATTGCGCGTATTTCTTCAGTGTTAGGGTTTGGAACGAACTCTCGTTCCCCAGAACGTGTTGTTGATTGGAGCTTCACAGCGGGTTGAAGAACATTTGAAGATGAAGCCATGGAGAAATTTTTGATTAAAAGGACAAGATTCTAAAAAGAGTGAAGATGTTTCAATTTTTCGGTGAAGAAGATGAATGAAAGGCGGTATAGAGGCACAAGATCAAGTATTTAAAGGTTTAACGGAAATCTTTTTAAATCTTTTGGGTAAAACCCGAGAGACACGTGGCGGCTGGTGATTTAATCCAACGGCGGTCGAATGAGTTAGCTTCACTCCTAGTATGTAGGAGTAATGATCAGGAAGTAAGGTTAAAACGTGGGAATGTAAGTTATGAGAAGACATCTTTGAAAATGACAAGACGTTTCGGAAACAGTGTTATCAGTGATTATGACGTTAGTCAGCAGTCTTGGAACTTTCAAAGATCATAAAAACGAAATCTTATAATGACAAGAAACGCCTATTTCTGTTGATTCTCGAAACAGGCATTTATTGGGGGCAATTTGTTAGCTGAAGATTTCGTTTTATATTGTTTGTCCTTCGAAGGAGTTGAGAATCGAAGGAAAGATGGTTACTGATGGCCATCCCTTAAAAAGTGAAAGAATGGCTACTGATGGTCATGCCTCGAAGATACAGACTTCTAAGTTCGTTGAAGATAGTGAACACTGAAAGACTAATGAAAGCATATGTCTTCGGGACTTAGACAAAATTTATAAAGTATATATTTAAGTGTTACTACTTAGCGTGTTTTCATAGTGTTTTTACACTGCCACGCGTCGAAGACGGACTCAGGCGGGAAGATTTGAAATTCAAAGGCAGTATCGTAACTGTCCAAATACAGATGGCTTCGCTGGAAGTTCTGATGAGAAACGTGGCAGCAGATTAGTGTAGGACCGTTAAGGTCGAAACTAGTATAAATAGGGGTCTTTATGTTAGGATTCCGTGTGTTTATTTTGTACAAATCACTCACATATTTACTCAAGTATCAAGTGTTACGAGAAAGAGTTCGCTGAGAAAATGTACGTATGACACCACCATTTTAATACATGTGTATTGTATTTCATTTTCGAATACATTTCTGAGTTACTGCATTCCATTTATTTCTTGTCATTTACATTCCTGTATCTTTATTTTACTTTCGAATTTACTTTCATGATCATTTACTTTTAAAGTCCTTAACGTTTCTGCAGTTTAAGATTCTTTATGTTTTAACAATTTTTAAGTTTCATATGTTATGTTATTCATTTTTCTTGTTGAAGTTATAATTACATATAACGAAGCAATTACCAAGATTCTTGAATCGAACAATACTCATCGAAGAGGACAAATTACGAATATGATTCAAATGAACATTGATAACAATCTTCTTGACTATGTGTCCTAGGATCAATCTAGTCGATCCTGCAAGTAACCAAATCATATTTATTATAGTTTGGAAGACTAGCGGTTGTTTACCGGAAATCACCGTAAACAGATACCGAGAGGTGTATTGCGTTGAAGAACAAAGTCCAGGACTTGTTGGACCAAAATATAATTCAGTTCACTCCTACACCCAATATTGTCAATAATCCGATGCCTACTCACGGAGGTTCGGGTGTGAATGCCGTTGAGAGTGAAGAGATAAAGGTTGTATCTGAAGTGAGCTGTTTGACTTTTCCTCTGGTATCTGTGAAGCAACATCTGATCAATAGCGGTATCTTCCCGGGCTGTGGTGTTGATTGTGAGAAGTGCAAAAGTCAACCCAAAGGTTGTGATGATTTGAAAGGTATGGTACAAAAGCTGATTGATGAGGGTCCTCTTCAGTTCTATCGAAGGTTGAGAGGTGCGAAGAGTAAGGATGGTGAAGTGTCTGTGATCTCAATTCCTTATGATCCAGTTGTTCCAATATGTATCCAAGTGCCCATTCAGATACTTGTCAGTATCCCGTATGAGGAATAACCAGCGGCATTGATGATTACTGTGCCAGGGCCTATTCCATATGAGAGTTAGAAGGCCATCCCTTGGCATTATGGTTCAGACGTATATTACTATGGCACGAAGGAAGAAGGCGAGCCATCTAAAGAGAATTTTGTTGAGGCCTCAGTTGCAAACACTGATAATTTCACTGGTACTAGTAGGATCACTCGCAGTGGTAGGGTGTTCTCTCCTCAACTTGTTCAAAACAATGCAGATGCTTTGGCTAAGGCCAAAGGAAAACAAGTAGTGACTGATGTCCAGAATTCTCCGATTCAGAGTGGGGCACCTGATAGTGCCGTGTCTTCCAAGGATGTGGAGGAATTATTAAGAATCATCAGGAAGTCTGATTACAAGGTTGTTGAACAGTTGGGTCAGACCCAGTCAAAGATTTCCATCTTGCAACTGTTGATGTGTTCAGAAGGTCATAGGGATGCTCTCTTGAGAATTCTGAATGGTGCTTACGTCCCGCATGAAATATCGGTGAATCAGCTAGAGGCGGTAGCCAATAATATCTCTGCTGGGAACGGTTTGGGATTTACGGATCGTGATCTTCCTCCAGAAGGGAGAAACCATAACAAGGCTTTGCATATTTCGATTGAGTGTAAGGGGACGACTTTGTCCCGTGTTTTGGTTGATACTGGGTCTTCTTTGAACGTGCTTCCCAAGTCAGCCCTCATGCGAATTGACTATGCTGGTGTGGAGTTAAGGCCTAGTGAGTTGGTGGTGCGCGCCTTTGACGGTTCAAGGGGGTCTGTGTTCGGAGAGGTAGATCTACCAATTCAAGTGGGTCCTCAGATCTTTACTACAACCTTTTATGTGATGGACATTCAACCTGCTTACTGTTGTTTGTTGGGACGACCGTGGATTCACAAGGCTGGTGCTGTGACATCCACTCTTCATCAGAAGTTGAAATATCCGGTTGACGGTAAAGTGGTGACAGTTTGTGGTGAAGAAGATTATATCGTGAGTCACTTGTCCTCTTTCCGATATGTAGAGATCGAAGGTGAAATACATGAGACGCCGTTCCAAGCGTTTGAGGCTGTGAACGCTGTGAGAACTCCCCCTTATGAGATAAAGAAGCCAAAAACGGTTATGTCCTCTTTGAAAGATGCTCAAGTTGTCGTTGAGACTGGAAGAGTGGAAGGCTGGGGGCCGGTAATTGATGTGCGTCCCAAATTTGACAAGAATGGTCTCGGTTTCAGTCCTGGAAAGCATATTGCATCGCCAAAGCCCAATATCCTTAGCCCGATCAAGTTCGTGAGTGGCGGTGTCATTCAGGATGGTCAGGTCCATGCCATTGTCGATGGTGAGGAGGTGGATAGTGATTGTGACTTTGATGGCTGGATTCGTCCAAGTATTCCTGGAGAGATGCCTTGCAACTGGACAATCGAAGATGTCATCCAAGTTACACAAGCTCAGGAGTAAATTCCTTGTTTTTATTTTTCTTATCATGACATAATTCCTACATTCTGCCCAAGGCGTAGTGAATCATTTGTAGGGCCATGCAGTTTGCATTTTTCAAAGTTAATCATGAAATAAAAGGACGTTTTTGCATTCAAATGTTTCGCTCTTTGTCTTTCTTTTAACTTTTTCCTTTAAATGGCAATGTTTTTGCACACACTTGCACATATCTTAATAAAAATAAAACTAAAATAAAAACATCAATCATGCAGATGTTCCACCATCAAGAGGTAATCGAGATGGTAAATGTTGGTACTAAAGAGCAGGTCCGAGAAGTCAAGATAGGGGCTGCGCTTGAGAGTAGTGTGAAGCAGAAGCTTATTGATATGTTGAAAGAGTATGCGGATATCTTTGCTTGGTCCTATGAGGATATGCCAGGTCTTGATACAAATATTGTGGTACACCGTCTACCTCTCAAGGAAGATAGTCCTCCTGTCAAGCAGAAGCTCCGAAGGACTCGCCCAGATATGTCTGAGAAGATTAAGAAAGAGGTTGAGAAACAGTTTGATGCTGGCTTTCTGCAAGTTGTGAATTACCCGCCGTGGGTTGCGAATATTGTTCCTGTACCTAAGAAGGACGGAAAGGTCAGGATGTGTGTTGACTACAGAGATCTGAATAGGGCGAGTCCGAAAGATGATTTTCCTCTTCCTCACATTGATGTGCTGGTCGATAATACTGCTCCTTTTAAAGTGTTTTCCTTCATGGATGGCTTCTCTGGGTACAATCAGATCAAGATGGCACCAGAAGACATGGAGAAAACAACGTTTATCACACCGTGGGGAACTTTCTGCTATAAAGTTATGCCTTTTGGGTTGAAAAACGCAGGGGCAACGTATCAGCGCGCCATGGTGACTCTTTTTCACGACATGATTCACAAAGAGATTGAAGTGTATGTTGACGACATGATTGCAAAGTCTCACACTGAAGAAGAGCACTTGGTTCACTTGCAGAAGTTGTTTGAAAGGCTTCGGGAATTCAGACTGAGGTTGAATCCAAACAAATGCACTTTCGGAGTGCGATCCGGAAAGTTATTGGGCTTTGTTGTTAGTGGAAAAGGTATTGAGGTCGATCCTGCGAAAATAAAAGCTATACAAGAGATGCCTGAGCTGAGAGCAGAAAAAGAGGTTCGTGGTTTCTTAGGGAGGTTGAACTACATTGCTAGATTCATCTCTCATCTTACGGCCACTTGTGAACCAATATTCAAATTGCTAAGAAAAGATCAGACGGCCAGGTGGAATAATGATTGTCAAAAAGCATTTGAAAAAGTGAAAGAGTATCTGCAGGAACCTCCGATACTAATGCCTCCAGTTCCAGGAAGGCCTTTGATTATGTACCTCACAGTTCTTGAAAATTCAATGGGATGTGTGCTGGGTCAACATGACGAGTCTGGCCGAAAAGAGCATGCAATATACTACCTTAGCAAAAAGTTTACCGACTGTGAATCCCGATACTCACTGCTCGAGAAAACTTGCTGTGCTTTGGTGTGGGCTGCTCGCCGGCTGAGGCAGTATATGTTGGTTCACACCACCTTACTGATTTCCAAGATGGATCCTATCAAATATGTTTTTGAGAAGCCCGCTCTTTCCGGAAGAGTAGCCAGGTGGCAAATGATTTTGACTGAATATGATATCCAATATACTACTCAGAAAGCCATCAAAGGTAGTGTGTTGGCGGATTATCTCGCGCATCAGCCGGTCGAAGATTATGAACCAATGAAGTTTGAATTCCCCGATGAGGATGTCCTGTATATCAGAGATTGTAACATTCCTGGACTAGAGGAAGGACCCGAACCAGGATCGCGATGGACGCTCGTGTTCGATGGTGCCTCTAATGCACTCGGGAATGGTGTTGGAGTTGTAATTACTTCTCCACCAGGTTTTCATATTCCGTTTACAGCCAGAATCTGTTTTGATTGCACTAATAACATGGCTGAGTATGAAGCCTGCATTTATGGTATCGAAGCTGCGATCGATTTGCGAATCAAGTACTTGAAAGTTTTTGGGGATTCCAATCTTGTCATTAGCCAGATCAATGGAGATTGGGAAACTCGCCATCAGAATCTGATTCCATACAGGGAGCATGTGATGAGACTCATTCCGTACTTTGATGAGATCACATTCGAGCATATTTCTAGAGAAGAGAACAATCTTGCTGATGCTCTCGCTACTTTGGCTTCCATGTTCAAAGTGAAATGGGCCAATGAGGCGCCTAACATCACCATCAACAGGTTGGATGAACCAGCATTTTGCTTTAAGGCTGATGTCGAGTTGGATGGTAATCCCTGGTACCATGATATCAAAAAGTTCCTCGAAACTCAAGAGTATCCTCCCGAAGCGTCGGTGACTGATAAGAAGTTTCTGAGAAGGTTTGCAGCTAAGTTCTACCTTAACGGCGGTGTATTGTACAAAAGGCATCATGACGGTGTATTGCTCCGATGTGTTGTTAAGGAAAAAGCTTCGAAAATCATTGAAGAAATGCACGAAGGTGAGTTTGGTACCCATTCTAGTGGGCATACAATGACTAAGAAGATCTTGAGGGCTGGTTACTATTGGTCCACTATGGAAACCGATTGTCATAACCATGTCAGAATTTGTCACAAGTGCCAGATCTATGCTGATAAAGTGCACGTGCCGCCTGTGCCTTTGAATGTTTTGACTTCTCCGTGGCCTTTTGCAATGTGGGGCATTGATATGATTGGAGAGATTAAGCCTACTGCTTCTAATGGACATCGCTTCATTTTGGTTGCCATCGATTACTTCACCAAGTGGGTTGAAGCCGCATCTTATGCGAATGTAACCAAGCAAGTGATTACTCGTTTTATCAAGCATAACATAATCTGTCGTTATGGGATTCCTGAAAAGATCATTACTGATAATGGATCGAATCTCAATAACAAGATGATGAAGGAGCTTTGTGAGTCCTTCAAGATCAAGCATCACAATTCTTCTCCGTATCGTCCAAAGATGAATGGCGCTGTTGAAACGGCCAACAAGAACATTAAGAAGATTGTGCAGAAGATGGTAGTGACCTACCGAGATTGGCACGAGATGTTACCTTTTGCTTTGCATGCTTATCGTACCTTTGTGCGTACATCGACTGGGGCAACTCCTTTCTCACTTGTTTATGGTATGGAAGCGGTACTGCCTGTTGAAGTTGAGATTCCTTCCCTGAGGATTATGAAAGACGTCGAGCTTGACGAGTCAGAATGGGTACAGAATCGGATGGATCAATTGAACCTCATTGATGAGAAACGCTTAGCGGCTATTGGACATGGTCAGGTGTACCAAAGGAAGATGAGAAAAGCTTTTGACAAGCGGGTGCGACCCCAAAGCTACAAACCAGGTGACCTGGTACTCAAAAGAATCATTCTTCCTCAAGGTGATCCTCGAGGCAAGTGGACTCCGACGTATGAAGGCCCCTTTGTTGTGCAGAAAGTGTTCTCTGGCGGTGCCATGATGCTTGCAACGATGGATGGCGAGAACTTTCCGCACCCTGTGAACGCGGATGTAGTCAAAAAATACTTCGCATAGACCTGATAAAAAAAAAAGAAAAAAGAAAGGAAAAAGAAGAAAGAAAAAAAAGAAAAGAAAAGAAAATGAATCAGGCAAAAGAATGAAAAAGAAACAAAATATACCCGCTAAGTTGAAAACCCGAAAGGGCGGCTTAGGAAAAAAAGGGACAAAAGCGAATGACTACATCTTGCATGCCATCTCGGCAATCACTCTTCATACATGCTTAGGGCTCCCGACCGAGGGATAAGCAAGACTCCGTGTTCTTGAGTTTGCACCTGGCAGCTCAAATCCCTAAAGCATTCACAAATTCCAATCACTTTGTTTAGGGCTCCCGACCGAGGGATAAGCAAGACTCCGTGTTCTTGAGTTTGCACCTGGCAGCTCAAATCCCTAAAGCATTCACAAATTCCAATCACTTTGTTTAGGGCTCCCGACCGAGGGATAAGCAAGACTCTGTGTTCTTGAGTTTGCACCTGGCAGCTCAAATCCCTAAAGGCTCTCACAAACCCCTTCGGGTCCACAAGTTCGGTGACATTATCAGATCGGGCAGTGATCAATCCTAATGAGTACGGTCTTCCAAAGCAAGGAGATGAGAACGTCAAGGTTATAAAAGTGATAGCGGGATCGGAATCAATGGATATCCGTTTTCACATTGCCATTTCTCTTGTACTCAATAAATGCGTGGTTACCTCTTACTAGGAACTACTTCTGAAATGTGTTCGCTCTTTTACGAGCATTCTGTTCGCAATTAATAAAAATCTCTTTATCTCAAATAGCCGTTTTCTTTTACTGTTTTGTTTGCATAAAACGTCCTGGATTTGTGTTAAACTTTGCATATGAAAACTGCTTTGCTTTTACAATACATGATTAGAAATGATGAAATCTTTGAAATTACTTCAAAGTCTTGTGTGACCAGGATGGCAGGCCAAGATACCGTGCTATATCCTGGGGCATTTTTCATTTGTTTGTCTCGCAGGTACGTTCTTGCAAGCGCTTCGCATCGGCATATTGACAGGCATAGCTATAAGAGATTCTCACTCCCCAGCCGAGTGCATCCTAATGAGAAATTCTCATTCCCCAGCTGGATATATCTAGATGAGACTTTCTTTGTTCCAAGATTCTCATATCCTCATCAAAGCACATCTTGATGCATTCTCTATGCTCCAGAAGCCTTATTCCCCGGTGGAATGTCTTTTCCCCAGTTGAGTCATGATTGGATGGTATCTGATTCTTCGGCAAGCTCTTAATGAGGTTCCTTGACGAAATTCCTCGTTCTCCCCAGTAGAGCGTTTCTCTCCCAACAGATTGACCTGTTTTCCCCAAGAGAGTCATTTTGTTCCCCAGTGGAATTGCCTTAACAAAAGGTTCTTATGCTGAGTTCCTTATCCCCAGCGGATCTCTCATATCCCTAGAAGTTTGCTGTGCAGAAGCGTCCATCTTCCCCACTGAGTTTCTTTCCTCAGCAGAGATTCACATGTATCCTCAGCAGAACCTATTCTCATCTAGGATTTCCCCAGCGGAATGCGTCCTATACAAGCAAGTTGATCACTCCCCATCAGAGTTGTCTTCATGACTTGCCTTTATCTTCACATCCCCAGGGTGTCGAGATTTTGCTTCTCCAATGAAGTTGCCCGGGTATCCCCAAGCAGGATTTATTCCCCATCCAGAGCTCGCATCCAGATTTGATCGTCTCCAGCAGATTTCTGATCCATCTTTGCCAGCTCGTAGTTGTGACTTGTGGTCACTCATCTTGTCCTCCCCGCAGAGTTCTATACTCTCTCCAGGACTTCTTCAGCAATTCAGTGCTCATCCGTTGTTTCCCCAAGCAACGTTCGAATCATGCATCATTTGCATTGCATTCTCTAAAGCGTATAGCGTCTTCCTTTTCGAAAACGTTATTTCATATACATTCATACATGCATCATGCATAAACCATATCATATCTGTCTCTTTCTGCAGGAAAGTTATCCAGATTCAAATGCTCCCCAGAGAGCAATATTCGCCTAGTCATTACAGGCGCTTATCCTGATGTTTTGAATCAGAAGAGGATTGTTCTACTTATTTTCTGGCATAGCTCAGATCAGTTCAAAGACATTCCTATTCCCGATGCCCCCAGATCGGTGGAAGATATTTGTTCCTATCCTGATATTCAGTTCAGTTTTGAAGGAACCGCCTCCGGATCTCCCAAGATCTTACGAAGGAGCAAGCCCTCTGATACATTAGATCAGTTGGAAATATCTACTCCCTGACGATTTAGTTCGTTCAGAAGAATAAACTCGTTTGCCCAGTCCTGATGCCTAACCATCAGTTGAAGACGTTTTCTTTACCCGTCGTACACAGTTCGGAAGAAACATCTGTTCCTATCCTAATATTCAGATTCAGATTAGTTGAAGGAACCGCCTCCGGATCTCCCAAGATCTTACGAAGGAGCAAGCCACTGATATCATTAGATCAGATGGAGATGTTTGCCTGATCGACTTTGTCTTTCAGATGAAAATTGTCCTACTTATTTTCTGGCATCATGTCCAGATCAGTTTAAAGGCATTCTTTCCCCGGCGTACACAGTTCGGAAGAGATATTGTTCCTATCCTGATTTCCAGTTCAGTTGAAGGAACCGCCTCCGGATCCCCGTGGTCTTACGAAGGAGCTAGCCGCTAATTCCCAGATTAGTAGGAATATCTACCTGATGATTTAATTGCATCAGAAGAGATGTCTGCCCAGATTCCCAGATCAGAGATACCTATTACCTGTTGATGTCCGATTCAACCGATGTATCTCCCTCGATTCCCAGATCGACTTAAGACATCTATCCCGATGCAAGTTCGGAGACATCTGCTACGCCTGATACCCAGATCAGTCGAGATGTTCCTTCTCTTGATGCCCAGATCATTTGAAGTGTTTCCCCTGCCTGTGGGTGTCCGTTCCTTCTTATCACAAGTTGGAGCATATTTATTATCCAGATCAATCGAAGTTTTTTCTCCTCGCCTGCGGGGTGGTACATTTCTTTCTTGTTACAAGACAGAATCTTCTATTGATCAAGAGTGCAAATTTTCGAGTTCATTCTGGTAGTCAATCTCCTTCCACCTCAACGGTTCGAAACTTTCGTTTCTCACTCGTCAGGTTCAAGTAGTTTGAATAGGGGCAGCTGTTGCACCCCAAAATTTGCCCTCTTTATTGGAGCCATAAGTTAATAATGACGTTTATTTCTTCGTTCGAAAATTGAAGAAAAATAATAAAGAGTTTTCATGGGTTTATGAAGATAAGGTGTGAAAAATGGTTTAAACAATGGAAATAAGAGAAAATTTGCAAGTCATATTTGAGGGGTGATATGAGCTAAGTTCCCGCGTTGTCCTGACTGTTTTGACGATATCTACAACTTTTGTGTTCGGCTCGGAGGTCAATTATTTGAGGAAGGTTGCCAGATTTGCAAATTACTTGAGGTTTCGTAGTGAAATACAATGCTCAATGTAGGGTTTCGGACCTCGGAAAATTCATATCTGCTAATCCGCTCGTCGGATTTGCTTGAAAATTTAACTGGAGCTCCGTACCATCATTACCAAGATTTCATATGTTCGGACCGAAGGCAAATTATGCACTAAAAATTCCCATAATTTTAAGGATCGTCGTATTGTTTCGGTAAAAAGTGTGTTTTCGAGTATGTCGTGCCGAGTTCGAAAATTCATAACTCCTTCGATTTTTATCATATGAAATCCATTCCGGCGGCATTTTCTCAGAAATTTCGTTAGCTTCGTTTCTTCGTCACACATGCTTGTTCAGATTTTGAGCCGAAGATAGGGTTTCATCGAGTTCTTTAAGCGGTACTCACAAAATTCTGCACAGTCGCACCAGATGAGTCGGCGTTTCTCGTCATTCAAACGCGCATAATTTCTTCATCGCTTATCGGATTGAGGTGATTCTCGCGGAAATGAGTCACAAATTTGGTCATCTTCACAGTGGCATTAGTTTCGTTCCGGGATTCAGAGCCGAATCGAGTTTCCTTAAAAACAAGCCAAAATGAGACGCACCGAGGGCAATTTGGACATTTCGCGTTGACAATATATAAACATTTTGCTCTTCACAAATCAAAGGGGAGGACTCTCACAATTTCAATTCACCAATTTTCTTCACAAACACTTTCTCTCAATTCTCTCTCAATTCTCATAGATCAAAACCACAAATCACATAAAACTTTCATCAAAACTCATCAATCTCCATCAAGATCAAGAACATGGATTGAAGAATCAAGATCGGAAGTTCGAATTTCTCCTCCTCTTCTCCTTGCATCTCGCGCGCCCTCACTCTCTCTCCCTCCGGATTTCATTCTAGTTCGTGTCGCGTTCGTGTCGTGTTCGCGTTTGTATCGTGTTCGTGTTCGCGCTTCGGTTAGATCTTCATTCGGTAAGCTTTCGGATCTCGAATTAAGTGCTTAATTGTTGATTATTATGTGAATTCGAATCCCGATCCGCCTCTTGTTCTCGATTAATGGATGATTGATGATGATTGATCGGTGAATTTGTTCGTTTCTTGCTTGAATTAGTCGTATTCATGTGAATTGTGTTTGGATTTTATGTTGATTGCATATAATTGTTGCTCGTTGATAATGAATTGTGATATTCGTGTTCGAATCCGTGATTATTGGATGATTTTGTGTGCTTAATTGTGGATGTTCATGTATGTTACTTATGTCGCACTCAAAGTGTTTGCACAAATGCATGTGTAGTGCTTTTGCTTAATATTTGCCTTGCTTGACGCGTCGCACGTAGCATGTTTATTGATATGTGACTCATTCGATTTGCGGATTTACGTATAGCATGAATTTTCAATGTTTGTTTGCTCTGATTTCAAGTTGGAACGGTTTTGGATTGAGTGCGAATGGGCCCGGAGCCTTAAAAATGCATAAAAACTTGTTTTGCTACGCCAGGAACCGGGTTGTCCCAGGCGGGAACCGGTTCCCACTCAATCCAAAATTGCTGGTTTTCTGTGTTTTTGCACCAGGAACCGGGTTGTCCCTAGGTGGGAACCGGTTCCTGCGTTGTTTTTCCCCCTGTGTTTTTGCACCAGGAACCGGGTTGTCCCTAGGTGGGAACCGGTTCCCAGCTGTTTGAAATGTTGTTGGTTCTGTGTTTTTGTACCAGGAACCGGGTTGTCCCTAGGTGGGAACCGGTTCCCAGTTTTCTGTCTCTGGTTTTTAGTACTAGGAACCGGGTTGTCCTATACAGGAACCGGTTCCTGTGTGTAATTTTGTGTTTTCTCTTATAACTTCAATCTTGCATAACTTTTTACTCGTAACTCCGATTTGCACGTTCTTTATATCGTCGGAAAGCTTATGAGATGTACTATCTTACTAGATGCTAGGTTTTCATTAATTTGTAGATCCTCCATGTTTGATTTCTCTTTGATGTTTCATTGTCCATTTCATGTTTACCTTACTTGTCGATTTCCTTTCGTTTTATGGTAATAACGCAATTCCGATTGCGATGTTTGTTATCTCTGACTTGTGTGCTAGTGTGCAAGGCTCTTGGATAGACACCGATCGGCACTTGTTACTTGTGTGTTCCGTTTCACTTGCGGAACACAATCCTATTCACTCGTATCGTGTTCTCATCCGGGAGACACGATCACTATTACTTTATATCTGCTTGTTTGGTTTACTTGTTCCTCTTGCTGGTGCATTGTGATCATGCTTGATGCATACGTTGATCGTTGTGCGCTTTTGTGGATAATCGGTGTGCTGACTATTTGCTTTTTCTTTGCTAGCTCGCTTGCAGGATTCTACTTTCTTCGCTTTGCTTCGCTTTAGTTTACGAATCATCATCCGTTTGGTATTGATCCCGTTTCATTTTACTTTTCTCGCACTTTATCGTTTTCTCGCATCATCCTTTAACATGAGAAGTAGGACCTAGACATGCATCTGGCCAAGCCCTCGAAAGAGGCTCTGTTTTTGTTGGTGTGTTTATATTTGTGCTTTGCGGCAGGGAGTCACGGTGTAATAAGTCCTATATGGCACTCCGTTAAGTCCTCATGGAAGGCACGCGGAAAGGGTTAGCAATCAACCCCCGCCTAGTCTCATCGAGTCTGTTCGGTAGGCGCACGCCTCGCGTTGCTTGCTTCTGAACCATCACAAGATCTTGTTATCGAGTATGTCAGGAAAAGGGTTCATGCAGCCGGACCCCCGCCTTTCCTATAGCTCGCGTCGCTCGACGTTGATGCTCGGTGTACGCACACACCGTTTTCCTTTACGATCCGTGACGGCTTGGTTGCTGAGAGGGGTCCGCCCTCTTGTCTATGGCCCGATCATTTTCGCGAGGTCTAATGCTTGGTTAACTTGGGTTGAGTTGCTCCCCTTGGCTATGGCGGGACCGCTTTTCTACCATTCGGTTAGTACCGTTGGTTTTGTTTGCTTCACGAGCGGATGCTCGTTTGTGTGATATTATTGTGTGCTTCCCCTTTTTCTCGTAGGTTGTTAGCTTAACTTAGATTTGCACCCTTTGTATGATAACATTAGATAGTAAGCTTTCCCCCTTAGCTTAGGTTTTCCTCATGCATTCTTTAAAACACAAACCACACTCTTTGATTTTCTTTTCTTAAGAGCTTGTTATTTCCGCTCCATTCCCAGCATAAGTCTCCAAAGGTCGAGCAGCGGAGTGTGAATGTAACTCGTTCACCTAAAAAACACAAAACAAACAGAAATTAGTTAGCCGAGCTACGGTACCTCTGATTCCGCAAAACGGATACGTAGGCAGCGGGGTAGGGCCCGTGCGAGTATAACTTTTTCTTTTCCCTACATTTTGCATGCATTTTAGTCCAGATTAGCGCAGTTTGCTTACACACCCATAGTTTTAGACACAGGCGTGGATACCATCGAGTACGATGGGTGCGAGGGGTGCTAATACCTTCCCCTCGCGTAACCGACTCCCTTACCCTTTTTCTCTGGTCGTGAGACCGCTGTTTTGTTTTGTGGTTTGCTGGCATTCCCTTCCTTTTCAGAATAAATATGTTAGTGGCGACTCTGTTAATTTTCGCGGTAGCGACAAATGCATCCGGAGGTTAGTGCATATGTTTAGCAAACTTCTGCGAAATTCTAAAGACCTAATGTGTATTCTCCCTCATTTTCGGAGCGAAGTATTTTGATTTTGGCTTGATGTCTAATGCTCAAATTTTTATTATATTATGATTAAATAGATTAGAAGCTTCCAGTCCGAGGAATTGTATGAAAACTCTTTGGAAGATGGGGATGACGTCAAATTACAGACAGTACGTGGCTGGCATGAATACCGCTTCTTTGGCCCATTCTCCTTTGATATACACGAGAGAGAAGAGGCTAAGCCACCTGGACATGGTTCATGGATAAATATTGCAGAAGTTGATTTTGTTCTACTCTTGTGTAAAAAATTGGTAACACTTTATCCGGGACTCAAGTCAGGCAACCAAGTTGCAATTATATCACCATACAGCCAAATAGCCAACAAGTCAAGCTCTTCCAACAACGTTTTGAAGAGACTTTTGGTGTGTCAGCAGAGAAAATAGTGGATATATGTACTGTTGATGGTTTCCAGGTAAAATTGCTTAATGTTAATCATATGGTATCCTTCATATTCATAACTGCTCTAATGCCCTTCTTATAGTGGTTGACTCGTTAAATTTGGGACTGAAGTCTACTCTCATTTCTTTTCAGGACCGTGAAATGGACGTCGCCATATTTTCATGTGCCAGAGCAAGCAAATAGGATCCCATACCAATATAAGAAAAGTCGGTATAAGACTAATATTAGACATAAAATTTTGCCCAGGCTTTATAATTTTTCTGGCTTCGCCACTGGTTATATCAACCTAGTAAAGAATGGAAAATATAAAAATAAACATCTTAAATTAGGTATGTTGCAGCTAAAAAAAATAAAAGAAGTTGCTACACTTGATGACATATAAATATAAATGTCAAGTATGGATATCAAATTCAAAAGGATTTATGAAACAAAATTATTAAATTATTTATAATTTAAATAGTATTTTAATACATTTAAAAGATATAAAAGATCCTTTAAACAAATTATTTACCATTTGGAAGTCTAATTCAAGTACGTATTAAAGAAAGAAACAAAGTTACATAGTATTGAGTCTATTTCATTAAGACTATAGATAAATAATAACATTGTTATGCTTAGACATGGTGTCTAAATCTTCAATCTTTGATAATTAATAAAATGTTTCTAAACAGGTTTGGTAATATTTTGGTAATCTTATAAATACACTCAAACCTCTTATCCATGACCTATTCAAGCTAGAGGAAGTAGAAAGAATCAATAACCAAAAAGTTTACATTTTTAACAAGTTTATATTTTCATAACTTTAGATGAATGGAGGTGAATAATAAAGGTGAGTAATCGTAGTCTTCATTCGTCTTCCTTCAAATGTGTATCTTTTTGGGAATTTTGTCTTCTGAGATTTCTAGGGTTCATGGTGCACGTCTTCATCTTCTCTTCTCCTTCAGTGTTTTTGTTTGATTATCAAATGAAAGAAAATAAAGGATACTAGGGTTCAAGGTGGTTCAAATGTTTTACAAAAAGTAATAACTTCAAATTAAACAAAAAAATCCATGTCATATTACTTAATGCCACCTAATTCTAGTTGAAATAAGCTTTGGAAGAATATAATAGAAAAAAAACATAATAAATATCATTAAAATAAATGTTTCAAAGATAAGACTTAAAGAAATAAAATGAGAGAGGACACAAAAACATAAATTTTCTCACAAACTGTTTCTCTCTGTGACTTGGATACTTTAGTTCTATAGAGAACACTTAATGAATTTGCGACCCTGATCTCAATAATGAGTTCAATTTATATATTAATACAATTTTAATCATCGAAAAATGGCTATCTCCATATAACTTGACTCATATCTTCTTATGTGGGCTTCAGCCTTCTCGTTTGCTCCCATGCGTATTCAATGTTTAAACTGCTGCAAACCACCCATCATGCTGATAACTGCCTTTGAATCCTCTAACTGCCCCTGTCGAGAGTCTCTGGTTGATTCTTGTTGTGATGTTAAGATATCCCCGAGTTTGACTGACTCTTAGACAAAAATACATTAAGTCCTCAACATCTGATGGACGTGTCAATCTCGACACCTCAACACCATATCTCCATGTTAAAGTGATGATTTTGCAAAAATATTCAAGATTCTAGACATGTTTTGGAGAGAGAGTGATCCTAATCTTGTGGATTTGTTCCTGAGACTCTTCCAAACTAAGCCTATTAAGTTAGTCGAACCATCTTGGTTGACGTGACTAGTGTATCGAAGACTGGGTCTTTTCGTACTTGGTCATTTTCAAACATGGTTATTAACATTCTCTGTCGAACCCTTCAACTAAAATTCCCAAGCTAACACTAGGAGGTCGTCGTTAGCAAACAAGAAATAGGAAATGCATGGATTGTTCAAAGATATGCATATAGATTTCTAGGATCCACTAGGAATAACACCAATAATGGTACTAAAGATCTTCTGCATACATATGATGAGGAGGTAAGGCAAAAACGGGCGTCATTGATGCAGGTCATATGAAAGCCTAATGGAAGGCATTATGTTTTTGTTACACATAATGAATAAGGAGGAGGAAACAACATAATGCATAATAAGGTGGCCTCTAATTTCAGGGAAATCATAATCCAAAAGACAACTTCATAGGAATTCCTCATTAAAATTATCAAAAGTGTTTTCTATATCTAGCTTGAAGGAAACTTTTCATATTTTCTTCTTTGACTTGCGCATGTAGTGGACTATTTTCTACAAAAAAAATAGAATTTTCAGAAGTAACCCTACATGAAAGAAAACTACTTTGGTAAGGCCAATTATGGTATTAAGGAGTGGACAAAGGCAGGTGACCCAAATCTTGGTGATAACCTTGTAGATGATGTTGTAGAGGCTGATATGCCTCGACTCTTTGAGGTGCGAGTGGTTTCAACTTGTTAAATGATGGCTATAAGAATATTGGATATGGACGGATTAAAATACCCTTTTGAAAAGGATGTATTGACGAGGTTATGTATATTGTTACCCACAATGTGCCACTATTGTTTAAAAAGATGCCTTTAAAGTTGTCGAGGCCAAGAACTTAAAAGGGTTTCATCGCGTTTAAGGTGCTCCTGACATCTTCCTTGGTGTCATGTTTAGTGAGGGAAGATATCTCATATTAGTCAACCATGAGATGGTTTAGAGTGGCATGGAAAGTAGCAGGGTTTATGCTACTGATGCATAATTTTTTTAATTTTTATTGGTCTTAGTACGATTTGAATGATCAAAATCTGATACTTTTTCTTAATAATTTAAAATTAAAATGCATGTACATATCTAAATATGTAATTTTTTAATATACGTCTTCAAGTCTGAGGGCGATTTTAGTTAGAGGGGAATATAGGGGATGAGAGAAAATGGGAAATAATATTTAAAATTTACATTGTTTGGTTCAATTGTTAAAAGGAAGTGGGAAGGGAGGAAAACAAAATCCTTCTAAAAACCAATTTTACTTTCCTCCGAAATGAGAGGAATGAGAGGAATGAGATGAAGAATATCCATATTTCTATTGTCAGACTAAACACACTTTTTAAACATTGTGTTATGTGTGTTTAATCCACGTATTCACGGGTTTGTTTTTGACTCTCATAACAATTATTTTTAAAATTAATTATACCTTTTAAAATATAATTTTGTCTATGATAAATCTTTCAGTAGATAACGATGTAATGATCAAGTATAAAAATATCACAATTGATACTTAAATTAGTTTTAACTATATATTATATATATCTTTTAAGTATTATTCAGGATTTTTATACTTAGTACTTACAATTTATAAGTTATAACTTAAAATTAAATTAGTTTTAACTATATATTATATTTTTTTAAAGTATTATTTAGGATTTTTGAACTTGTACTTACAATTTATAAGTTATAACTTATAAATTATCAACTGAGTAGTTTTAAAACTTTTAAAAAAAAATATTTTATTATTATGAATTAAAGAAAAGGAAGTCAAAATTAGAAAGAAAGAGAAGTTGAAAGTTTTGTATTATATTATTTACAAGCAAAAAAATTTTGAGAGTAACCGCAGAAGATTAAAAAATTTTCACATTTAATTCGTGACTAAATAAGATCTGATAAAATATTTGTTATGACTAAACATTGACAAAATAAGACACTTATTTATCATGTCATAGTTAAACCTTGACTAACCTACATCAAACTTTGAAAAAATTGAATTACACTAAAAAAAGTATCATATTTATATGACACAAATATGATAACAATTTGATTAATTCACATAAAAGATAATTGACACACGTTTACTAGTGGGAGGTTATACGACAATAAAACATCGAACATCCATAATGTGTATTGTTCATAATAATTACTATTTTTTCTAAAAAGAACTTTATTTGGTTAAAATCCACGTACCAATCCATTTAACCATGGACTAATGTAGGTCAAACTTGAACCAATGTCTTATAAATCATTATTATTTTCATACGAGACAACCCATACCATTAAATGAGTAGGTTTATGACGCTGTGGCAGATTTGCATACTTAACTCAAATTAAAGTTGGGAAATACTTACCCCGCCTTATGGGGTCCATCCCACACCTCTGCAATCTCAAAAATGATTTTAGTGATATTCGGAGATGCACCTCTGTAAAATTCTTCGAATTCATTTTTAGTTATTGGAATCATATTAATTGCACATGATAGAGGATATTTCGGATATGCATCCCTGGAAGCCCCCTTGAATGCAATCTAGGCAATAACATTGTCCTAACTTTGTTGCCTCCCTTAATATTGGAATAAGGACTATGTTATTGGAGTTATAATGAGGAAGAATCCAGTCCTCCTTGAAGAATTGAGCCACAACCTTAGTGACATCATGACCAATGATGTCCCAATAAGGTTGAAATAAGATAGCTCCAAAACCACCAGGTCCAGGAGCACTATCTTTATTGAGGTTCATGATAACTTCCTTGATTTACAAGTCAGAGGGCAAGAGAGTAACAATTTTGTTGGTATCCTCACTGATCAAGGAAGGAACAATTTCCTCCACTAAGCCATTATCCTATAAAAGATCATTCTTGTTAAAACGATTATGACAATGATTCAAAATATGGTTCTCAATAGTTCTCAATACTTATTACCACTTGAAGACATGTGTCTCAAAATAGAAGGTTTTATGGACCTATGACTCTAGAATTCAATTGGTTCCCCTTAGAACATTATGGTCACTGATATTAAAAAATATATAATTAATGATAAGTATGTCTTTCCTTCAATGACTCCTCTTGATTCATTTTGTTCTTTTTGTCTACCTTTCTGAACATGGAAGTTGTTCTCGGTTTTACTTTGTAGTCTAAACAAAGGACTGTGGACTTTGTCTCGGTCTATAATTTGTATAATATTTGTTATACTTTATCATTATTGGTGTTTATGGCGATGTGTGTGTCTTCTTGATAGGGTGTTCATGATGAAAGGTGCCCATGCTCGACCCCTTTCCATGTTTTAAAAGCTCGAGACAGATAGACCGCTTATTAAGGAAGATAAGTTGTTGCAAGGTCTTGTCAAAAGCTAATTGAGCCTCATTCATGACATCTTCAAGCATGACAAGTTCCTCCTCTTCAAAGGTCTTTTCCTATTCTTGAAATTTATAGTTCATGGATACTACTTCCCCCTTCAACTTCCTCAAGCTTCTTTTTTAAAGATTCTTGACTTCCTTTAGATTTTGTAAGCTCCTCTATCAAAGTCACCACTTAAATAACTAGACGTGTTTACGACACAACATAAATAAGTCTTAAAGAAAAAACATCATTTTATCCAAAGATTAAAATCATATGCAATTTAGTTTGGATGGTTACTTAAGCAATTGATCTGATTTGTTCCAATTAAAAAGGCTTATTTTGGATCAATTTTATATTAATCCAAATTACAATTAAAAAATAATACAAATTACTACTACATCATTTTTTACTGAAAAACTTATCCATTTTTTCATTTTAAGCTTTCTTACAGTTTTCCCAAGTTTTAGTATTTTTTCCACTTAGATCATTCTTTAAAACAATCTTTTTTACTCTAATTTTATTATGAATATTTTTATTCCACCACTACGATCCTTTACCACTTGGTCCAAAACCTCTTAATTCTCCTAATATCATTTTAGATTATTTTTAATCTCTTTGGTAATCTTATTCTGCATATTATTTTCACTTCTTTGTGATCCAAATTATTCCTTCAAGATCTTGTATTGGAAATTTATTTATTGTGCTACTTTCAAAGGCCACCACTTGATACGAGGCACTTCCATGTGACTTTTTATTTTTGCTTTCTTTTTTATTCTTACATCCATAATCAATACTCTAAGTTGGTAGTCAAGTTCTCTCTCCCAATTGTGAAGTCAAGCTTCCACACTTGTTTTGATGAAAAGAAACTATTATTGCAAAAAGTGGAATGGCTGAAGACATCTAGCACATCAAGTTTCAAAATATCTTCTAAGTCTTGAAGAAATTCCTTTAAGCGATCAAATTATTAAAGGTATAGCATTTAAATCTCAAAATATACATACAAGTGTTCATATATATTTGCTCATACCATAAAATGCTTTGGTTTTAAAAGATTTCAAAAGGTTACAAACAATAGCCCTTTTAAAAGGTATTTTTGGCTACTGTTGCATGGGAAGAATAAAAAGGCCTATGTTGCATGGGAAGACAATGAGATAAGTTCATCATCCGATTCGGATAGCAACGAAAGTGCAAATATAGCATTGATGGCTTCACACCATTCCGATGATGAAAATGATGAGGTTAGTAATGAATTTTCCATTTATGATAATGATGCACAAGGTGCCATAAATGAACTATTGAATGAATGCAAAATGTTATATAGAACCATATCAACACAAGAAAAACAAATCAAATCTCTTTAAGAGACAATTGATACTATGCAAAAAGATTTCGAGATTGAAAAGAAACAATATGTTGATAAAGAAAAACAAAAATCTACATGTAATAATTGGGAATCACTTTCCTTTCAAATTGTCCAATTAAAGAGAATCCTTGAAAGATATGAAAAAAAGGACAAATTGGTTTAGAGGGTGTCCTTAGTCAACAAAGGTATTCTAATGATAAAAGTGGACTTGGTTATTCAAAGTTCTCAAAATCAAGTTCTAACAAAACCATTTTTGTTAAGGCTAGTGACCAAACATCCCAAGAGAAAGTTAACAAGCCTAAAGTGGTTCATCGCCATCCTAAGAAAAGATTTCTTAAAAGGAAACCCTATGTTCCTAGATATAGAAGTAATTTTGTTCCTACATTCTATTGTGGTATAAGTGGTCATACTCCTAATGCTTGCTATGTTAGAAACTTTAGTGTGGCAAGTGGACATTATGTATGGATAAAGAAAGGTACTAATTATGAAAGACCCAAAGCAATTTGGGTACCTAACAAAACTTAATTTGTTTTGTAGGTATGCTTGAAGACCACATCAAATCTATGGTATCTCGATAGTGGTTGTTCCAAGCATATGACGGGAGACATCAACAAATTTTAAAATCTAAAGCTTAAGGTCAAGGGTTATGTTACTTATGGAGATAACAATAAAGGAAAGACTCTTGGCATAGGAAAAGTTGGTGCACCACATTTCACATCCATTGAAGATGTTCTTTATGTTGAAGGACTAAAGCACAATCTTCTTGGTATTAGCCAATTATGTGACAAAGGATTCAAAATTAAGTTCACTAAAGATGAATGCTTGGTAGAAGACGAAGTCACACGTGAGGTTAAACTTAAAGGTAAAATAATTAATAATATATTCATGATTTCTCTTGATGACTTGTCTTTGAAGGTAAAATGTCTCATGGAGAACAATAACGACTCATGGCTTTGGCACAAAATAATTGCTCATATTCATATGTAACATTTGAATAAATTAATCAAACACGATCTTGTCATTGGATTGCCTAAGATAAAGTTTGTCAAAGATCGACTTTGTGATGCATGTCAAAAGGGGAAACAAACAAAATCAACTTTCAAATCTAAGAATGTGGTGTCCACTACAAGGCCACTACAATTGTTACACATGGACTTATTCGGTCCATAAAAAACAAGAAGTCTCGGAGGTAATGTATATGCTTTGGTTATTGTTGACGATTTCTCTAGATATACTTGGACATTATTTTTAGTGCAGAAAAATGATGAATTCAAAGCGTTCAAGAAATATGCAAAGCAAATTCAAAATGAGAAGTCACTAACAATTGCCTCCATAAGAAGTGACCATGGTGGAGAATTTCAAAATGCTTCATTTGAAGAATTTTGCAAAGAACATGGAATATCTCATAATTTCTCGGCACCAAGGACTCCTCAACAAAATGGAGTAGTGGAAAGAAAGAATAGGTCACTTGTGGAACTTGCAAGAACGATGCTTAGCGATTCAAATCTTCCAAAATACTTTTGGGCGGATGCGGTAAGCACGGCATATTTTGTAAGTAATTGAGTTAATATTAGACCTGTCTTAAAGAAGACTCCATATGAACTATTCAAAGGAAGGAAACCAAACATTACTTATTTTCACATCTTTGGATGCAAGTGTTTTGTCTTAAACAATGACAAAGACAATCTTGGTAAGTTTGATGAAAAATCCGATGAAGGTATTTTTCTTGGTTATTCTCTTTCTAGTATTTAGAATATATAACAAAAGAACTTTAAAAATTGAAGAATCTATGCATGTATCTTTTGATGAATCTAACCCCTCCAAGGAGGATATTATTTGTAATGATGATGATGAAGATATAGTAGTAATTCCTCAAAAAGATTCTTCCAAGATGAATAATAAGAATCAATTGGAGAATCACGGAGATACTTCCAAAATTAACAATGAAAATCAAACGGAATCTCAAGGAGAAACTTCCAAAGTCAACAATGAGAATCAAGTAGAACCTATTCATCAAGATTCAAATATCAATGATCTACCTAAGGAATGGAGAACTCATAAAGACCATCCAATTGATAAAGTCATTGGTGATATTAGTCTAGGTGTTGCAACAAGACTAAATCTTCAAGATGCTTGCTTAAACATGGCATTTGTCTCTCAAATTGAAACTTACAAAGTTGATGAAGCCTTAGGAGACGACTAATGGATAATTACTATGCAAGAAGAATTAAACCAATTAGAAAGGAACCAAGTTTGGGAACTTGTTCCTAGACCAAGTGATAAACACATCATAGGTACAAGATGGGTGTTTAAGAACAAGCTTGATGAGAATGGAATAATTTTTGAAACAAAGCAAGATTGGTGGCTCAAGGATATAATCAAGAAGAAGGAATTGACTTTGAAGAAACTTTCGCTTCGTTTGCAAGGTTAGAAGCTATTTGTCTTTTACTTGCTTATGCTTGCTCTTTAAATTTTCAGCTTTTTCAAGTGGACGTCAAAAGCGCATTTTTGAATGGATACATAAACGAAGAAGTCTATGTCAAACAACCCCCGGGCTTTGAAGACTTCAAGAATCCCTCGCATGTATTCAAGTTGAAAAAGGCTCTCTATGGCTTAAAGCAAGCACCAAGAGCATGGTATGATCGTCTTAGCAACTTTTTATGCGAAAAAGGTTTTGAAAAAGGTAAGGTTGATAAGACTTTGTTTATAAAGAAAATTAAAAATCATACTTTATTGGTTCAAGTCTACGTTGACGACATCATATTCGGTTCAACAAACAAAGAATTATGTGAAGAATTCTCATCAATAATGAAAGGAGAATTTGAGATGTCTATGATGGGTAAGATAAATTATTTTCTTGGATTACAAATCAAGCAATTAAAGGATGGCATCTTCATCAACCAATCCAAGTGTTGCAAAGAATAGTTGAAAAGATTTGACATGGATAATTTTAAAACAATGTCTACTCCTATGGGATCCGGTACATATGTGGATCAAGATGAATCTGGTGTCTCTATTGATATTACAAAATATCGAGGTATGATTGGTTCACAATTATATTTGACGGCAAGTCGTCCTGACATAATGTTTAGTGTTTGTTTGTGTGCCCGCTTTCAAGCAAACCCAAAGGAATCTCATCTCATGGCGGTAAAAAGAATCATGAAATATCTGAAGGGAACAACGAACGTCGGTCTATGGTATCCAAAAGGTAGTGTATGTGATTTACTTGGTTATTCTGACGCGGATTATGCAGGTTGCAAAACTGATCGCAAAAGTACAAGTGGAACTTGTCACATCTTAGGAAATGCTTTAGTATCATGGTCATGCAAGAAACAAGCATGTGTCACTCTTAGCACCACTGAAGCAGAATACATTGCAGCCGGAAGTTGTTGTGCTCAAATATTATGGCTAAAACAACAATTCAGTGACTACGGCTTAAATCTTGGATGCATATCTCTTCGATGCGACAACATAAGTGCGATCAATATTACAAAGAATCCGGTCATGCATTCTCATACCAACCACATTGACATTCGACATCATTTTCTTCGCGATCATGTGCTTAAAGGAGATGTTGAACTCACTTTTGTGGATACACATAATCAGTTAGCAGATATCTTCACAAAGCCTCTCGCAAAGGAACCGTTTTACAAAATTCGGCGAGAGCTTGGAATCCTAGATGAAGGTGATGTATGAGTACTTCAAATTTTTTCATTAACATCGTAACGAATCAACAGTACACTTCTCTCTGAATTTTATGGTCTATAACTATAATCAAAAGTTGCATTATATAGTATAATAACATGTTTATTTGTTAACTTCAACAATTCCATTCACAATTTTGAGTTACAAAGCTACTGTTTTTGCCTCCGGACCTTTTGTAACCGGGTAGCAGTCATGTTGTAACCATTTACATCGTTGTTTTTCTCTCTTATTTGGCCTGGACGAGAAGGTGTAACCGGTTACCCACCCTGCTGTAACCGATTACACTTGAGCAAAATACAACATACATTTTGTTTTTTACTTGTTTTATTAAAATGTTTGTTTTATTATGTTTATATGGCAAAAGTTCTTTTGTTGATAAAAGTCATTTTAGTGCCACTCTCCAAAATTATCTTCTTCCTTCCAACTTCTCCAAACCTCCTCCAACTTCTACAACTTCCTTCAACCTCCATAACTACAATTTTCTTCCATAAAATTTTAACCCAATCAACCAATCCTCTATATAACCTCTTCTTATCAACATATCAACTTCTCCAAAAACCCACTTCCTCCAATATCCGAAAATCCCTATTTCAAACCCTAACCTTAAAGTTTCTTCAAATCCTTCAATGGCTTCAAGGAAACTCAAATGGAAAAACAAGATTGGTGAAACAAGTGCTGAACAAGAGGAAAATATCATACATGCATTAACTTAAAAGGTTCGAAGAATCACCCAAGCCATTCGGTCTAGAGTTGTTCTTTCGGCCAAGTATGGTAACTTATCTTCCTTTCCTCCTCTTAGTTTTGATTTTCCAGAACTGTTGGTGTTTCAAAAAATTGATGGATTAGTGTCGGATCATGGGTATATTTATCCGGACAAAGTAAGAGAATTTTACATGAACTTTAAACTTGTTCTTGGAGAAGAAGAGGGTGTAGATGATGTGCTGACCACTAGGATTGGCAAGACTGACATATGTTTGGATCTGGAAACCTTAGAAAAATATTTATGGATTCCTCATATGGGACTGATTCTGCGTCAGGGTCTCAAACTAGATTTTCCAGGTTATAATGCTCTTGAATATTACTTTTCAATCTGTCGGGTGTCTCAAGCAGAAGCCATTGGTAAGCAATCCCTGTCTGCACCCCGGTTTATCATGTATGCTTCCAACCTTTCTGTTAGTGATAGGATGCTACATTTTCTTATCACTTATGTGCTCATGCCAAAAAGCTCCAATCATTCCTGCATTGGTGATGTTGAACTTCAAATGTTGTATGCTCTCAAAAATAAGATTCACATTAATTGGGCTTATGTCATTTTGTACCACATGCACGATCTTAATGGCTTGACAGGTGGTTTACCATATGCTCGCTTTAGCACTAAGATTCTACAACAATTTGATTTTGATCTTCGAAGGGAACCACAGGAAGATATGACCGAAAATGAAATCAATGACAAATCGGATTTGAGAAATACCGGAATTGTGATTGACAAAGAGGGGAAATTTCAATTTCGATCAAGTGACCCTTCTCCACCGGCTCCGGTAGACGGCTACTCTCTTGAAGGTAATTATAACAAGATTTGCACCATTGAAAACACCATGAACCGTAATCATCAAGAAAAAAAACTTGAATTCACCTCCCTAAAGAGAATGGTGAAATCTATGCTTAAGGAAATTCGAAAGAATAATTCTCAAAGGGTTGTTGAAGAAGAAGAGGAAGAAGAAGAAGGAGAAGGAGGAACTAGTGGAGATGGAGAGAAAGATATGGAAAGTGACTAGGAATTTGTTGCCTTATTAATTTATGCTATTATGTTTTACTTCTAAGTACTTCTGTTTATTTGCTTTTCTAATTTTCTGTTGAACAATGCTCCTTATTTCTTGTTGTCTAACTTTGTTGGTTTGTAAGTCTTAAGACATTAAAAGTACTTTATGTTGTTGGTCAATCATATGTTTGTGTGATGTTTTCGGGTTAAGTATTGTGTTTATGTTATGTTTATGTTTGGTGCTCACATTTACCATATCTTCTTATGCTAACCTTGTGACTTATATTGAGCTTTCTTTCTCCATTCCTTTTTGCTAATGACAAAGGGGGGGAAGAATTATTATATGATTATATGTATGGTTGTATTGCTTGTCTCTAACAAATTTGTAGCAAGGAGTTTCAATATTCATTCATGGATTGAGGGGGAGTCTCGATATTAGGGGGGTTTCATTGAATAGAGAAAGCTAAAGCATCAAAGTTTCAAGTAAGGGTTGTCATCATCAAAAAGTGGTAGAATGTGAAGTCAAGCTTCCACACTTGTTTTGATGAAGACAAACTATTAATGCAAAAAGTGGAATGGCTCAAGACATCTAGCACATCAAGTTTCAAAATATCTTCCAAGTCTTGAAGAAATTCCTTTAAGCGATCAAATTATTAAAGGTATAGCATTTAAATCTCAAAATATACATACAAGTGTTCAAATATATTTGCTCATATCATAAAATGCTTTGGTTTCAAAAGATTTCAAAAGGTTACAAAAAATAGTCCTTTTAAAAGGTATTTTTGGCTACTGATGTTGCGCAGCCATGCTGTAACCGGTTACAGCGTGAAAAATTTCAAAATATTTGCAACATTACTTTGTGTAACCGGGTAGCAGCCATGTTGTAACCGGTTACACACGAAACAGTAGCAAAAATGGTGAAAGCTATTTTTTGAAATCTCCACGCCTTTTATTTTCAACCATTGCATTCTCTCATATTTTATACCTTTTTGAAGAGGTAATATGAAAGTATAAAAACCTTTTATTTTCAGATTTTAAATCACCTTTCCCATAAAAATTCTTTAACTTTATAAAATCATCTCATCTTTCAATATTTTCAAAGTGTTGAAAACAAAATTTTCAAGTGAATTTTTCTGCATTGCTCTTTCATTAAAACTTAAGAAAAATTCATATAATTTCTTGAACACTTGTTGTATATCCTTGAGAAAGTTGTTTGCTTGGAAAAGAATATCAATGAAGTGATTGATATATCGTTCAACTTCAAAAACTCTTGTAAAAAATTCAAACATATTGTTGTTTACTTACTATCCAAGATTGTTGGAAGTAAGTGTGTGCATTGAAGAGGATTGTTCTTCTTGCACTTAGTGTTGAAGATCTTAAAGGTTTTAAGAGTCTTTGATCTTTCTATAGGTTAGATAGTAAAGCATCACATTTGGTGTGGATAGGCTTGTACAATCATTCTAACTATAGTGAAATCTCTTTCATGTTGAAAGGGGACTGAAGTACTCTCGGATTGTAAGGGGAACCAGTATATATCGTTGTGTCTTTTTTCTTTCCGAATTTTATTGCTTTATCCTCACTTAACCAAACCTGAAAATAAGAACATCCTTGTCTCTAAAACCAAAAAAATTTATTGGTCCTAATTCACCCCCTCTTAGGCGCACTTCATATTTACACCAATAACTTTATAGTTCAAGCAAATGTTCCTATGTGACTTTCAAATATTAAAGAAATATCTATGGGAACATGTTAACTCCCTCTTATATGTGATGAATTACTCATCTATTTTCTTAAACAGTATTAGCTATAGTAAAATTAAAAGCCTACGAAACTCCAAGGTGGATTTACCCTCCACATTTACCTCCCCGAAATCAAACCCCACATACATGCCCTTAATAACCTATTGCTATGATCCCTACATGTCCATTTAGATCCCCTTCTAAACAAACTTCCAAGGTAAAAAAAACTTCCCTCATTGAGGTATATCATAGAGTAAGCCTTATAAATCCTTGCAAAATCTTACCTCTAGGTGTTATGGCAACCCAACCTGAGGTGTGTAAGCACTAATAACATTAAAGATGTCTTTTTACACTATGAATTTCAAGGCTATGATTTGATCTCCTACTTTTTTTTACATTCACAATATCTTTTTTCTACTCATTATCCACAATAATCCTCATCCTCATCCTCCTAACCATATTATCTACTATTTCCATTAATTTTTTAATAAGTGTGCATTTATTCCACAATCCAAAATGAAATCTACTCTCATGAACTAACTTCTTTACCTAAACTCGTTCATGAAAATGTGAGAACCCTTGCTTATTTTTCACGAGAATAAAGTAAGTGTAATAGAGATAAGGATGTTGCATTATATGTGTGGTAAGACTAGACGAGATAAGATTATAAATGTCAATATTATAAATAGTTTTTGGATATCACCTATGATAGAAAAGATGGTGGAAAACAGACTTAGGTGGTTTGAGTATGTAGAGAATAGACTTGTTGATTTTAAGATAAAGATAATAGATCTGTTTCAGAAGAGTCAAATAATTAGAGGTAGAGAAACATCTAGAAAAATTATATGAAAAGTTATTAAAAAGATCTCAATATTAGTGATTTGGATAGAATCATGGTCATAGATAAAACACTATGTCTGAAATTGATACATGTAATCGGCCCAACTTAATGAGATAAAACTTGATTGTTGTTGGATTGTCTAGTTATTGAAGAAAACTTTATAAAAAAACTATATAAAAAAAGTTTTAAGCTAGAATTAGACACGCTCAATTTTTTTATTATAAATTATTTTGAGAAAAAATTTCTACTAAATTAGAAGTCGTTCCACAATATCAATGACTCATTAATGTTTTTTTTTTCTAATATACCATTAAGTATTTACTATTCTCTCTTTCTAAATTCTTTAAATTTATCTTTGTACGAGGGACAATTTTATAAAAATTATCTGTAATTTTTCTTTTTCATACAACAATGATTATTTTTGTCAATATATGTAAAGAATAAATATAGTATTAAATTACTCCAGATATAATAAAATTACATTTGTTCACATAATGATATTAAAGGTGCGTTTGATTTGCAGAATAAAAAGTATTAGATAGAATATTACTAGAGAATACAAAATAATATAAGACAATTTTTTTGTATTGTACTGACTTTGATGGTTGGTGCATTGGACAAATATTTTTCTTTATTTTTGTTTATATGTGTATGTACCAAACAACATAATATAACTTTTATTATAATATTTTTTATTGATATATAAAATATTAATATTTATGAATGAAAATAATAAATAATGAGTATGAGGAGAAAAATAATATAATTTTATTATAATATTTTTTTATAAATATATAAAATATTAACATTATATCTTTGAATCAAAAAATGTGTGTGTGTGTGTGTGTGTGAGAGAGAGAGAGAGAGAGAGAGAGAGAGAGTCAGAAAATTGTCTCATGATTGTGTCTTTGGTTGTGTTTACCCAGAAAAATGGTAAACAAGCGCTAGTTTCCTTTTTAAAGGTTACTTTTGCGGAATCAACTAGAATACTCCAGAACTAATTGCTTTATTTTGTTATATTATGTGTATCTGGTTTGTATTAAATGCAACAGTAACTTTAAAATAAAAGTAAACACTGAAATTAAAGGCTTTAAAGTAAATCAAAGCAATAAAAAAGCAGTAAATATGCACTGAAAGATGAGATATAACGTAAAATGATTGCATTAATTAAACTGGTACGCATACGTACATTCCAAAGTTGCACTCGTTACTCATTTTTGCACAGAGATTTGAGTTTACTTGTGTTTATGTAGAAAATGCGGACCCCTAACTATTCCTATGGAACTTGCTTAAATAGTAAAAATTAAATAACTACTACTAACGGTCGACTGGTTATCAGTCAACACGTGTCTTCGACATGCAAGATCATCAATTGTGAGACCTCCATGCGTCCTGTAAGAACCGCTAGAAAACTGCTTGAAACTGCCTCTTAACTTCTAATACCTCTCGACTTCCACTTCAGTTTCTGCAGCAAAATTCTTAAGTCTTCGCATACTTCTGATCGAACGCTGAAGCCTCTGATCATCTTTCTAGTCGAACAGCTTCGACTACTAAGCATTACTTAGTCGAACCACTTCGACCCAAATGGCAATGTAATTATTTAATTGAGGCCCAATTACCAATTTAGGGCCTTTTTACCAAATTGAGGCCCAATTACCAATTTTGAGCCCCAGTTGCCCATTTGTTGGTAAGTCGAAAACCTAGGGTAACAAATTGCCCCCCAAGCGACTTCTTTCGACTGACTTTAGGAAAGAGAAAAGATGGCGTTTCAGTTCTTTCTTGGGTTTCGACTTTTGTTAATTCCCATTACGCCATGATTACATTTCATTTTCCCAGGCACTAATTATTACCTAAACACTAGGTTAGTGGGCTATAACTGCTCCCAGCTTGCTTGTGTCAGTTTCCAAGATATTTAATACGACCTTTGATTTTCTAACTTCCTTTCCCACGTTTGTCTTGCTGAAGTAACTACATATTCTCTATATATATAGCCTCATTCCTTCCATTTCCTTTTGCATTTCCCTACGCACAACATCTTAAACATTTTCATCCTTCAATCTTTGTCTTCACACCATGGCACAACCTTTAACAAATGCCAACATAAGATCCTGCATCAAGAAAGAATTTAAACTTTCTGAAGAAGAGTTTGATGCGAACCACATCAATGTTCGTGCTCTTTATGCTAGTCAGGGACTTGAATTTTATCCTGAAATTTTAGATGGTAACATCTATCCCTGCATGCTGATTGAATTCTGGAGATTTGCATCTTTGCGCATAGATCCAGAAGGGAGGACTACTATAACCTCTAACATTCGAGGGGCTCATGTCATCATCACTCTCTCAACAATCTCTGATTTGTTGAAATGCAGCAATACCGGTGAAACTTTTGATGACAATATTTTCGACATGAACACTTCTGATATGTTAAGGGACCTCATGGACAATGATCCCTTTTGTGTCAAAGTAATCAAAATTTGGCACCAACTTTTGGTGGGCAACTTTCATCCACGCAACCATGATGAAAATAGCATCATGGTGGAAGACTTGGAATTCATTTCCTGTGCCCTTCAGGGGAAGAAAATCAACTTTCCTCTATTGATTTTTAAGCAACTTGTGGAGGCTGTCTCTTTGACTGCCTCCCGTCAAGGAATGGTGACTCATCTTCCTTATGGAAGATTTTTATCCTACCTATTTCTCAAGCAAGGTGTGGTGAGGAAAATGCGCAAGACTGGACGCATGGATATGTTCGAAGCCGAAAGTCTGCCTCTATTATCCTTGGAAGACATCGACCGAAAAGTTAACTAAATATTGGATATTTTAGTGGCTTTGGGTTTTTTTTTGTAATGACTGCGCATTTTATGAAGGAACTTTTTGTAATGAATGGCCAAGTTTTGGCCATTTAATATAATCTCTTAGTTTTTACTCTCTTATGTGAATTTCTTGAAGCATAGGTTTATATTTTTTCAAATATTTACCATTTATCCTCAAGATTCGACCATCTGAATTTAGTTCTTCAATTTCATATGCATTGTTTGAAAACACTTGCAAAATTTTAAACGGTCCTTCCCAACTTGGGGACCATTTACCCAATAACTTATTCCTTTGATCCATGGGCAGAATAACTTTCCATACATAATTACCTACCATGAATGTCTTCTCTTTGACTTTCTTGTTGTAAGCCTTCGCCACTTTTTCCTTTTGTCTTATTAACCTATCCAACGCTATTAGCCTTTCTTCGTCTAATTCTACTAATTCATCTAACATCATATTCCAGTATTCGTCAGACGAGAGACTATTTTGTCGTTGAATTCTTGTCGACTGTAGATGAATCTCTGCAGGCAATACAACATCATGCCCAAAAGTCAAACGAAATGGGGTAGTATTTATTGCTTCCTTTGGTGACGTCCGACAAGCCCAAAGGATTTGGTCGAGCGTTTGATGCCAATTTCTTGGCTTTTTCCCCACATGCTTCTTTATCAAATTTATAATAACTTTATTAGCAGCCTCGACTTGACCATTAGCCTGAGCATAATACGGAGTGGATGTTAGCAATTTAAATCCTGTCTCTGCTGCAAAAGCCTGCATCTTTCGACTAACAAAAACTGATCCTTGATCAGTAGTAATAGTTTCTGGAATCCCATATCTATAGATAATGTGTTTTTGTATGAAACTAATCACTGCTTCTTGATCAGCATTAATTAGTGGGATTGCCTCTATCCATTTAGTAAAATAATCTATTCCTACTAAAATGAATATTTGTTGCTTAGAAGATGCAGGTTTAATTTCTCTAAAAGGCCAAGGTTTGACAATGGCATGCAATCCACTGGCTGGAACATGTTGAATGCCTGAAAATTTCTGGCACTCTTGGCATCCTCTTGCATATTCAATACAATCTTTTAACATTGTTGGCCAATATAAACCTTGTCTAAACAACAACCACTTCATCTTATGGCCTGATTGATGAGCTCCACAAACACCACTATGAACTTCTGACACAGCCAAATATGCTTCAGCTTCACTTAAGCATTTCAACAATACACCCTCGGCTGTTTTCTTGTATAAATCATTTCCTAATATCACATAGTTTAGAGCTCTATATTTAATCTTTTGATCAGTTCCTCCGACTGGATTATTTAGGTATTGGACCAATGGGTTTCTCCAATCAGCATCAGTCATATTGTCGATGGCAAAAATTTCCATGGCATACAAATCTTTACTTTCAGCTTTACTTTCAACATTATCATCTACCCTCTCAAATTTTGACGTCGACAATTGACCTAACTGGTCTAATACTTCATGGGTTTCTTTATTCTTGATCTCGACCATATCTTCTAACTTGTCTTTAGAAACTCTATACCCAGAAGCAATTTGTGCCAATTCATTGGCAATGCAATTGTTAGATCTTGGTACATGCAAGATCTCAACATGTTCGAATTTTTCTAATAAGCGTATCACAATTGCATAATACATTATTAGATTTTCTTTGATGCATTTATACTCTTTTTTTATTTGTCGAATTATTAGCTCAGAATCACCTCGAATCTCAACTCGTTTTGCCCCTAAATCTATTAGGGCCTTCAAACCAGTTATCAAGGCTTCATATTCGACCTCATTGTTAGAGCATACTTCTTTCATTTTATAATGGAACTTTGTTGGAAGTCCTTTGGGAGAAATAATCAAGACTCCAATGCCTGATCCATTTTTGTGACTAGAACCGTCAAAAAATAGTTTCTAGTTAGTTCGTTCGACTTGATTTACAGACAATTCGACTAACCCATGGTCGACTATAAAATCAGCCACAACTTGTCCTTTCATAGCTTTTAAAGGGACATATGTCAAGGAAAATTCAGTTAGCGCTAAGGCCCACTTACCAATTCGACTATGCAAAATTGGTTTAGACAACATATGTTTAATAATATCAAAATGAGAAGACACATACACATCAACAGGCTTTATATATTGCTTAAGTTTGTTACATGAGAAATACAAGCATAAGCATAATTTTTCAATATCATTATACCTAGTTTCAGCATCTACTAGGGTTCGACTTAGATAATATATGGCTCTTTCGACGCCATTATCATCTTCTTGGGCCAACATACTCCCAATTGTCGAGCCTGGTGCAGCTATGTATAACTTCATACTTTTTGTCCTATTGGGGGTACAAAATAGGAGGCTTAGTTAAATAAGCTTTTATTTGGTCGAATGCCTGTTGATGTTCTTGTTCCCATTTGAATTGATCTTGGTTCTTGAGTTTCACAAGTGGTGAAAATATCTTCGTTTTGCCACTTAGATTTGAGATGAATCTCCTCAAGAAATTAATCTTCCCCAACAATGACTGGAGTTGTTTCTTTGTTTCTGGCGCCTTTAGCTCCAAGATTTCTTTCGTCTTATTTTGGTTTATCTCAATGTCTTTCTTGTGAACCACGAAGCCTAGGAAATCCCCTGCATGTACACCAAAAGCACATTTTAAAGGGTTCATTTTGAGTCCATATTTCCTCATACGTTCAAAAGATTGTCGAATATGGTCTAAGTGACCATTTTCAGAGTTAGATTTTATTACAATATCATCAATATAAACCTGCATAAACTTGTCAATAAAATCATGAAACATGGAATTCATGGCTCGTTGGTATGTAGCTCCAGCATTTTTTAAACCAAAAGGCATTACCACCCATTCATAAGTTCCTAAAGCACCTGGACATCGAAACGCCGTCTTAGGTACATCTTCGTCAGCTATAAAAATTTGGTTATAACCTGAATATCCATCCAATAAACTGAGATATTCAAATCCGGCTGCAGAGTCGACTAACATTTCAGCAACTGGCATGGGATATTCATCTTTAGGAGTAGCCTTATTTAAATCTCTGAAATCTATGCATACACGAAGGCTACCATTTTTCTTTATGACAGGCACTATATTACCTAACCATTCGACATACCTCGCAGTTCGAATAAACTTGCTTTTCAGCAATCTTTCAATTTCTATTTTGATTTTTTCCATAACCTCTGGCGCAAATCTTCTAGGAAGCTTCTTGATAGGTTTCTTCCCTGGGTTTAGTGGTAGTCGATGTTCCACCACATGTCGACTTAAACCAGGCATTTCATTGTAATCCCGTGCAAAACAATCTTTGTATTCTTTCAAAAGTCGAATCAACTTGGTCTTTAGGTCACTTGTAAGCCTTGTACTTACATAAGTAGGTCTTTTAATGACTCCATCACCTAAGTCAATTTCCTCAAGAGGATCTTGAGCTTGCATCCTTTTTACCGATCCTGATGGATCCATTTCGAAACCTAAAGGTTCGTCATCGTATATCCCGTCAAGTCGTTCGACTTGGTGATCGACTTCTTGATCGTTTTCATTTTTTACTATCATGGCCTCAATCGTCATATTTTTCTCTAGTTCGGCTTCTAAAGCCACTTTTTCTTTGTTTTCGGCCAAATAGGTCGTTATTCGAGCCAGGTATTCTGACTCAGTGGTCATCGTCTTTGATTGTTGTCCTCTTCTCTGGAGGACTTTCATGGTTCAATGGTTCATTAGGATCTTCTTTATTCCAAATGAAACCATAATTTGGGTCTAAGTTCAGATACTTAGACACACTTTCATCAGAAGGATATACATCTTCTGCTTTGTAGCAAGGAGCTACATTTGCCAAATGCTGGTCGAAGTGTCTGCGACCACTTTCAGTTTTGTAATAACTTTGGTCGGCTTCAATATTCTCCACTATACCATCTGACCTCCAAATGGCCACACGCTGATGTAAGGTGGAAGGAACTGCCCCAATACCATGGATCCATTCTCGACCCAACAGCAGTTTAAAATTTGCCTGCGATGCAATCACCATGAAGACGGTTGACCTGACAGACGAACCAACTGCTAGTTTTACTTGAATTACTCCAAGTATTCCACTTGTCTTGCCCTCATAATTTGACAGTACCATATTATGGGGTCTTAAGTCTTTATCAGACTTTCCCACTTTCTGAAGTGAAGAATAGGGCATTAAGTTTACAGCAACCCCACCATCGACAAACACTTTGTTTATTGGAACACCATCCACTTTCGCCCTTATGAATAAAGGCTTCAAATGATACATCATTCCTCGACCTGGCCTCTCGAACACAGCCTTTTGCTCTTCTACCACCCCTTTTCCCATTACATAGTAACAGACAGGTGTTTCTTCCATATTCTCGTCAGGAAGAAAATCATCTTCGTTCTCAGATACCTCAGATACTTTGTCGAACTCTGCTGGAAGTACAGAGACAATTCCACAGTCGATTAGCAACTCATCTGACTCTATGTCAAAGTTGTCGTCGACCTCTTCGTCCGACAGTGGAGAATATTCAGGCTCTTTCCCCGTATTGAGAGCCGGAGCATCATCATCAACTAGTTCTTTGATGAGTTTCTTTCCTAGGATCATCCCAGCAGCTAATCTTTCATTTGCTATTTTAGCCTGTTCTTCAATCAACTTCCTGTGAAAAGGTTTTGACTGATAGTGAGAAAATCCTGCCTGCACCATTTTCGAACCTTCTTGTCCATTCTTGTGGCTTCTTTGGTAACGTCTCCACTGCGTTCGAGTCATGGGGTTCTTTCCTTTGTAGTTTGGAGATATGTAATCTTTTCTTTTAGATCCACTATCAGTCCAAGAACCTTCAGCATTGGTTCCATCGCCTTGAATCTGCCATTCTGGACGTTTACCTCTGAAGTTAATGGGTTTCACCCATTTGTCTTCAGGGACATCCGTCTTGGGACGGAAAGTCCTTGGTTTTTCAAACATCTTCCTGTATTCTCCAGCCCTTTGACCACTGTTTTCTCCTGTATACATGAATTGACGATTCTTGCCTCGACGAGGGTCGAACCTCACTTTGTTTGCAGCATCGACATTGAAAACAGCATCACACCTTGGGCATAATCCAACTTGGGAGTTGTTATTGTGGCATCTCTCAAGGAATTTCAAAAGATTTTCTTTTGGTTCAGGATAAACCAAGTTCAAAACTTTGCCATCAGTAGCGCCGTTTTGCTTTCTAACGAAACCATCAGTAGTCTCGACCATCATCACATCAGCAAGCTCAGTATAGTGAGCCTCTTCGACTTGCAAAGGATCAGTATCAACTTGCATTGATGACTTTGGCTTTTCTCCAAAATGTAACCTTCCTTCTTTCAAAGCTTTTTGCACTAAATCCCTAAAAAGGACACATTGAGAAGTTTTATGACCCAAGAAATTATGAAATTTACAAAATCCTCTTTTTTTCTTTTGTTCAAGAGGAGGATTTTTAAGTCCCGGGGGTACTATGATTTGCCCATCAGAAACCAACAAATCAAATATTTCATCACATTTTGTTATATCAAATGAATACGTTTTACTAGAAAATTTTTCATTCTTACTTTCAACCAGATTTTTATCTTTTGAAGGTTTAAGCAATTTACAGATATATGGTGGCCCTGGCTTTAATTCAGCCACATTGACCTCTCCCTCTTCGTATTCACTGTCGCTATTAGAGTCGAACTCACTTGTAGTAACATAAGCTATTTTTTCTTTCTTATGATATTTACTAGCTCTGGCTTTTTCAGCTTTTAGCCTTTCGACCTGGCGTACTCTATCTGCCAGTTGTGCCATATCTCTCAAATGTTGGGTGTCTAATTTCTTCCTTATGGAATAATCTAACCCACCTGCAGCCATTTCGACTAACTCATGTTCAGGAATTTGTGTAAAGCATCTAGATTTTAGTAACCTAAACGGTTTAGATAGTCATCGACTGGTTCTGTACCCTTTCGTCTAACTCCAGCTAATTCTTTCAAGCTGATTTTCGACTGTCCCATATAAAATTGTTCATGAAACAATCGTTCTAATTGGTTCCATGAGAACAAAGATTGGGGAGATAAGGTCGTGAACCAAGTAAATGCATTTTTCGTTAAAGAACTTGGAAAATACTTCATCTTTAGATTTTCATTGTTTGCTATTTCTCCAGCCTCTGTCTGGAACCTAGCAATATGTTCGACCGTCGACTCGCCAGTCTCACCAGCAAATTTGGTGAATTTTGGGACTTTCCACCCCCTAGGCAATTCTGTTTGCCTTACATATTCTGACAACGGGGAAATGATATTTGGTCTATGCAAACCAACATTTATTCCATTCTGAACTAAAATTTGTTCAACTACATTAGAGATATTATTGTGTCCAATATTGACATCTTGCTGGATGTTCCTAAGAACCTGGTCAGCATCTTGATGCCTTTGTACTATTCTAGGGATCTCTGGCTCAATTTGATCTCCTTGTCCTATAGGTTCGACCCCTCTCACATTCGACCCTTGAGTAGTCGAAAGGTTTGGTTGTGGGGGCGCTCCAAAGAAATCTGCAATTCTGGCCATTTGTCCCGCCAATATTTCATAACTTTGATTCGTGTTATTTATCATGGGAGTAAAAACAGTTCCCATTTGTTGAGTAAGGGCATTCACCATTTCATGATTACTTTCGTCCATTTGTTGTCGAATTGACAACATTGACGTAGTACTTAAAGATGGCAAAACCTGGTGATTATATCCTATGCCTATAGGTCGACCCCCTGGATTTGATGTGCTTGTAGCCATCATGCTGTCAGAATATAATGAAGGATTTGTATACAAACCTTGCATCATAGACGTGAGCATTCCAAACTGAGGGTTAAAACCTGGTGGAGGCATCATTCCATGAAACGGCGGTCGTAATGGATTCCACAATATCAATGACCCATTAATGTTTTTTTCTAATATACCATTAAGTATTTACTATTCTCTCTTTCTAAATTCTTTAAATTTATCTTTGTACGAGGGACAATTTTATAAAAATTATCAGTAATTTTTCTTTTTCATACAACAATGATTATTTTTGTCAATATATGTAAAGAATAAATATAGTATTAAATTACTCCAGATATAATAAAATTACATTTGTTCACATAATGATATTAAAGGTGCGTTTGATTTGCAGAATAAAAAGTATTAGATAGAATATTACTAGAGAATACAAAATAATATAAGACAATTTTTTTGTATTGTACTGACTTTGATGGTTGGTGCATTGGACAAATATTTTTCTTTATTTTTGTTTATATGTGTATGTACCAAACAACATAATATAACTTTTATTATAATATTTTTTATTGATATATAAAATATTAATATTTATGAATGAAAATAATAAATAATGAGTATGAGGAGAAAAATAATATAATTTTATTATAATATTTTTTTATAAATATATAAAATATTAACATTATATCTTTGAATCAAAAAATGTGTGTGTGTGTGTGTGAGAGAGAGAGAGAGAGAGAGAGAGAGAGTCAGAAAATTGTCTCATGATTGTGTCTTTGGTTGTGTTTACCCAGAAAAATGGTAAACAAGCGCTAGTTTCCTTTTTAAAGGTTACTTTTGCGGAATCAACTAGAATACTCCAGGACTAATTGCTTTATTTTGTTATATTATGTGTATCTGGTTTGTATTAAATGCAACAGTAACTTTAAAATAAAAGTAAACACTGAAATTAAAGGCTTTAAAGTAAATCAAAGCAATAAAAAAGCAGTAAATGTGCACTGAAAGATGAGATATAACGTAAAATGATTGCATTAATTAAACTGGTACGCATACGTACATTCCAAAGTTGCACTCGTTACTCATTTTTGCACAGAGATTTGAGTTTACTTGAGTTTATGTAGAAAATGCGGACCCCTAACTATTCCTATGGAACTTGCTTAAATAGTAAAAATAAAATAACTACTACTAACGGTCGACTGGTTATCAGTCAACACGTGTCTTCGACATGCAAGATCATCAATTGTGAGACCTCCACGCGTCCTGTAAGAACCGCTAGAAAACTGCTTGAAACTGCCTCTTAACTTCTAATACCTCTCGACTTCCACTTCAGTTTCTGCAACAAAATTCTTAAGTCTTCGCATACTTCTGATCGAACGCTGAAGACTCTGATCATCTTTCTAGTCGAACAGCTTCGACTACTAAGCATTACTTAGTCGAACCACTTCGACCCAAATGGCAATGTAATTATTTAATTGAGGCCCAATTACCAATTTAGGGCCTTTTTACCAAATTGAGGCCCAATTACCAATTTTGAGCCCCAGTTGCCCATTTGTTGGTAAGTCGAAAACCTAGGGTAACAAATTGCCCCCCAAGCGACTTCTTTCGACTGACTTTAGGAAAGAGAAAAGATGGCGTTTCAGTTCTTTCTTGGGTTTCGACTTTTGTTAATTCCCATTACGCCATGATTACATTTCATTTTCCCAGGCACTAATTATTACCTAAACACTAGGTTAGTGGGCTATAACTGCTCCCAGCTTGCTTGTGTCAGTTTCCAAGATATTTAATACGACCTTTGATTTTCTAACTTCCTTTCCCACGTTTGTCTTGCTGAAGTAACTACATATTCTCTATATATATAGCCTCATTCCTTCCATTTCCTTTTGCATTTCCCTACGCACAACATCTTAAACATTTTCATCCTTCAATCTTTGTCTTCACACCATGGCACAACCTTTAACAAATGCCAACATAAGATCCTGCATCAAGAAAGAATTTAAACTTTCTGAAGAAGAGTTTGATGCGAACCACATCAATGTTCGTGCTCTTTATGCTAGTCAGGGACTTGAATTTTATCCTGAAATTTTAGATGGTAACATCTATCCCTGCATGCTGATTGAATTCTGGAGATTTGCATCTTTGCGCATAGATCCAGAAGGGAGGACTACTATAACCTCTAACATTCGAGGGGCTCATGTCATCATCACTCTCTCAATAATCTCTGATTTGTTGAAATGCAGCAATACCGGTGAAACTTTTGATGACAATATTTTCGACATGAACACTTCTGATATGTTAAGGGACCTCATGGACAATGATCCCTTTTGTGTCAAAGTAATCAAAATTTGGCACCAACTTTTGGTGGGCAACTTTCATCCACGCAACCATGATGAAAATAGCATCATGGTGGAAGACTTGGAATTCATTTCCTGTGCCCTTCAGGGGAAGAAAATCAACTTTCCTCTATTGATTTTTAAGCAACTTGTGGAGGCTGTCTCTTTGACTGCCTCCCGTCAAGGAATGGTGACTCATCTTCCTTATGGAAGATTTTTATCCTACCTATTTCTCAAGAAAGGTGTGGTGAGGAAAATGCGCAAGACTGGACGCATGGATATGTTCGAAGCCGAAAGTCTGCCTCTATTATCCTTGGAAGACATCGACCGAAGAGTTAACTAAATATTGGATATTTTAGTGGCTTTGGTTTTTTTTTTGTAATGACTGCGCATTTTATGAAGGAACTTTTTGTAATGACTGGCCAAGTTTCGGCCATTTAATATAATCTCTTAGTTTTTACTCTCTTATGTGAATTTCTTGAAGCATAGGTTTATATTTTTTCAAATATTTACCATTTATCCTCAAGATTCGACCATCTGAATTTAGTTCTTCAATTTCATATGCATTGTTTGAAAACACTTGCAAAATTTTAAACGGTCCTTCCCAACTTGGGGACCATTTACCCAATAACTTATTCCTTTGATCCATGGGCAGAATAACTTTCCATACATAATTACCTACCATGAATGTCTTCTCTTTGACTTTCTTGTTGTAAGCCTTCGCCACTTTTTCCTTTTGTCTTATTAACCTATCCAACGCTATTAGCCTTTCTTCGTCTAATTCTACTAATTCATCTAACATCATATTCCAGTATTCGTCAGACGAGAGACTATTTTGTCGTTGAATTCTTGTCGACTGTAGATGAATCTCTGCAGGCAATACAACATCATGCCCAAAAGTCAAACGAAATGGGGTAGTATTTATTGCTTCCTTTGGTGACGTCCGACAAGCCCAAAGGATTTGGTCGAGCGTTTGATGCCAATTTCTTGGCTTTTTCCCCACATGCTTCTTTATCAAATTTATAATAACTTTATTAGCAGCCTCGACTTGACCATTAGCCTGAGCATAATACGGAGTGGATGTTAGCAATTTAAATCCTGTCTCTGCTGCAAAAGCCTGCATCTTTCGACCAACAAAAACTGATCCTTGATCAGTAGTAATAGTTTCTGGAATCCCATATCTATAGATAATGTGTTTTTGTATGAAACTAATCACTGCTTCTTGATCAGCATTAATTAGTGGGATTGCCTCTATCCATTTAGTAAAATAATCTATTCCTACTAAAATGAATATTTGTTGCTTAGAAGATGCAGGTTTAATTTCTCTAAAAGGCCAAGGTTTGACAATGGCATGCAATCCACTGGCTGGAACATGTTGAATGCCTGAAAATTTCTGGCACTCTTGGCATCCTCTTGCATATTCAATACAATCTTTTAACATTGTTGGCCAATATAAACCTTGTCTAAACAACAACCACTTCATCTTATGGCCTGATTGATGAGCTCCACAAACACCACTATGAACTTCTGACACAGCCAAATATGCTTCAGCTTCACTTAAGCATTTCAACAATACACCCTCGGCTGTTTTCTTGTATAAATCATTTCCTAATATCACATAGTTTAGAGCTCTATATTTAATCTTTTGATCAGTTCCTCCGACTGGATTATTTAGGTATTGGACCAATGGGTTTCTCCAATCAGCATCAGTCATATTGTCGATGGCAAAAATTTCCATGGCATACAAATCTTTACTTTCAGCTTTACTTTCAACATTATCATCTACCCTCTCAAATTTTGACGTCGACAATTGACCTAACTGGTCTAATACTTCATGGGTTTCTTTATTCTTGATCTCGACCATATCTTCTAACTTGTCTTTAGAAACTCTATACCCAGAAGCAATTTGTGCCAATTCATTGGCAATGCAATTGTTAGATCTTGGTACATGCAAGATCTCAACATGTTCGAATTTTTCTAATAAGCGTATCACAATTGCATAATACATTATTAGATTTTCTTTGATGCATTTATACTCTTTTTTTATTTGTCGAATTATTAGCTCAGAATCACCTCGAATCTCAACTCGTTTTGCCCCTAAATCTATTAGGGCCTTCAAACCAGTTATCAAGGCTTCATATTCGACCTCATTGTTAGAGCATACTTCTTTCATTTTATAATGGAACTTTGTTGGAAGTCCTTTGGGAGAAATAATCAAGACTCCAATGCCTGATCCATTTTTGTGACTAGAACCGTCAAAAAATAGTTTCTAGTTAGTTCGTTCGACTTGATTTACAGACAATTCGACTAACCCATGGTCGACTATAAAATCAGCCACAACTTGTCCTTTCATAGCTTTTAAAGGGACATATGTCAAGGAAAATTCAGTTAGCGCTAAGGCCCACTTACCAATTCGACTATGCAAAATTTGTTTAGACAACATATGTTTATTAATATCAAAATGAGAAGACACATACACATCAACAGGCTTTATATATTGCTTAAGTTTGTTACATGAGAAATACAAGCATAAGCATAATTTTTCAATATCATTATACCTAGTTTCAGCATCTACTAGGGTTCGACTTAGATAATATATGGCTCTTTCGACGCCATTATCATCTTCTTGGGCCAACATACTCCTAATTGTCGAGCCTGATGCAGCTATGTATAACTTCATACTTTTTGTCCTATTGGGGGTACAAAATAGGAGGCTTAGTTAAATAAGCTTTTATTTGGTCGAATGCCTGTTGATGTTCTTGTTCCCATTTGAATTGATCTTGGTTCTTGAGTTTCACAAGTGGTGAAAATATCTTCGTTTTGCCACTTAGATTTGAGATGAATCTCCTCAAGAAATTAATCTTCCCCAACAATGACTGGAGTTGTTTCTTTGTTTCTGGCGCCTTTAGCTCCAAGATTTCTTTCGTCTTATTTTGGTTTATCTCAATGTCTTTCTTGTGAACCACGAAGCCTAGGAAATCCCCTGCATGTACACCAAAAGCACATTTTAAAGGGTTCATTTTGAGTCCATATTTCCTCATACGTTCAAAAGATTGTCGAATATGGTCTAAGTGACCATTTTCAGAGTTAGATTTTATTACAATATCATCAATATAAACCTGCATAAACTTGTCAATAAAATCATGAAACATGGAATTCATGGCTCGTTGGTATGTAGCTCCAGCATTTTTTAAACCAAAAGGCATTACCACCCATTCATAAGTTCCTAAAGCACCTGGACATCGAAACGCCGTCTTAGGTACATCTTCGTCAGCTATAAAAATTTGGTTATAACCTGAATATCCATCCAATAAACTGAGATATTCAAATCCGGCTGCAGAGTCGACTAACATTTCAGCAACTGGCATGGGATATTCATCTTTAGGAGTAGCCTTATTTAAATCTCTGAAATCTATGCATACACGAAGGCTACCATTTTTCTTTATGACAGGCACTATATTACCTAACCATTCGACATACCTCGCAGTTCGAATAAACTTGCTTTTCAGCAATCTTTCAATTTCAATTTTGATTTTTTCCATAACCTCTGGCGCAAATCTTCTAGGAAGCTTCTTGATAGGTTTCTTCCCTGGGTTTAGTGGTAGTCGATGTTCCACCACATGTCGACTTAAACCAGGCATTTCATTGTAATCCCGTGCAAAACAATCTTTGTATTCTTTCAAAAGTCGAATCAACTTGGTCTTTAGGTCACTTGTAAGCCTTGTACTTACATAAGTAGGTCTTTTAATGACTCCATCACCTAAGTCAATTTCCTCAAGAGGATCTTGAGCTTGCATCCTTTTTACCGATCCTGATGGATCCATTTCGAAACCTAAAGGTTCGTCATCGTATATCCCGTCAAGTCGTTCGACTTGGTGATCGACTTCTTGATCGTTTTCATTTTTTACTATCATGGCCTCAATCGTCATATTTTTCTCTAGTTCGGCTTCTAAAGCCACTTTTTCTTTGTTTTCGGCCAAATAGGTCGTTATTCGAGCCAGGTATTCTGACTCAGTGGTCATCGTCTTTGATTGTTGTCCTCTTCTCTGGAGGACTTTCATGGTTCAATGGTTCATTAGGATCTTCTTTATTCCAAATGAAACCATAATTTGGGTCTAAGTTCAGATACTTAGACACACTTTCATCAGAAGGATATACATCTTCTGCTTTGTAGCAAGGAGCTACATTTGCCAAATGCTGGTCGAAGTGTCTGCGACCACTTTCAGTTTTGTAATAACTTTGGTCGGCTTCAATATTCTCCACTATACCATCTGACCTCCAAATGGCCACATGCTGATGTAAGGTGGAAGGAACTGCCCCAATACCATGGATCCATTCTCGACCCAACAGCAGTTTAAAATTTGCCTGCGATGCAATCACCATGAAGACGGTTGACCTGACAGACGAACCAACTGCTAGTTTTACTTGAATTACTCCAAGTATTCCACTTGTCTTGCCCTCATAATTTGACAGTACCATATTATGGGGTCTTAAGTCTTTATCAGACTTTCCCACTTTCTGAAGTGAAGAATAGGGCATTAAGTTTACAGCAACCCCACCATCGACAAACACTTTGTTTATTGGAACACCATCCACTTTCGCCCTTATGAATAAAGGCTTCAAATGATACATCATTCCTCGACCTGGCCTCTCGAACACAGCCTTTTGCTCTTCTACCACCCCTTTTCCCATTACATAGTAACAGACAGGTGTTTCTTCCATATTCTCGTCAGGAAGAAAATCATCTTCGTTCTCAGATACCTCAGATACTTTGTCGAACTCTGTTGGAAGTACAGAGACAATTCCACAGTCGATTAGCAACTCATCTGACTCTATGTCAAAGTTGTCGTCGACCTCTTCGTCCGACAGTGGAGAATATTCAGGCTCTTTCCCCGTATTGAGAGCCGGAGCATCATCATCAACTAGTTCTTTGATGAGTTTCTTTCCTAGGATCATCCCAGCAGCTAATCTTTCATTTGCTATTTTAGCCTGTTCTTCAATCAACTTCCTGTGAAAAGGTTTTGACTGATAGTGAGAAAATCCTGCCTGCACCATTTTCGAACCTTCTTGTCCATTCTTGTGGCTTCTTTGGTAACGTCTCCACTGCGTTCGAGTCATGGGGTTCTTTCCTTTGTAGTTTGGAGATATGTAATCTTTTCTTTTAGATCCACTATCAGTCCAAGAACCTTCAGCATTGGTTCCATCGCCTTGAATCTGCCATTCTGGACGTTTACCTCTGAAGTTAATGGGTTTCACCCATTTGTCTTCAGGGACATCCGTCTTAGGACGGAAAGTCCTTGGTTTTTCAAATATCTTCCTGTATTCTCCAGCCCTTTGACCACTGTTTTCTCCTGTATACATGAATTGACGATTCTTGCCTCGACGAGGGTCGAACCTCACTTTGTTTGCAGCATCGACATTGAAAACAGCATCACACCTTGGGCATAATCCAACTTGGGAGTTGTTATTGTGGCATCTCTCAAGGAATTTCAAAAGATTTTCTTTTGGTTCAGGATAAACCAAGTTCAAAACTTTGCCATCAGTAGCGCCGTTTTGCTTTCTAACGAAACCATCAGTAGTCTCGACCATCATCACATCAGCAAGCTCAGTATAGTGAGCCTCTTCGACTTGCAAAGGATCAGTATCAACTTGCATTGATGACTTTGGCTTTTCTCCAAAATGTAACCTTCCTTCTTTCAAAGCTTTTTGCACTAAATCCCTAAAAAGGACACATTGAGAAGTTTTATGACCCAAGAAATTATGAAATTTACAAAATCCTCTTTTTTTCTTTTGTTCAAGAGGAGGATTTTTAAGTCCCGGGGGTACTATGATTTGCCCATCAGAAACCAACAAATCAAATATTTCATCACATTTTGTTATATCAAATGAATACGTTTTACTAGAAAATTTTTCATTCTTACTTTCAACCAGATTTTTATCTTTTGAAGGTTTAAGCAATTTACAGATATATGGTGGCCCTGGCTTTAATTCAGCCACATTGACCTCTCCCTCTTCGTATTCACTGTCGCTATTAGAGTCGAACTCACTTGTAGTAACATAAGCTATTTTTTCTTTCTTATGATATTTACTAGCTCTGGCTTTTTCAGCTTTTAGCCTTTCGACCTGGCGTACTCTATCTGCCAGTTGTGCCATATCTCTCAAATGTTGGGTGTCTAATTTCTTCCTTATGGAATAATCTAACCCACCTGCAGCCATTTCGACTAACTCATGTTCAGGAATTTGTGTAAAGCATCTAGATTTTAGTAACCTAAACGGTTTAGATAGTCATCGACTGGTTCTGTACCCTTTCGTCTAACTCCAGCTAATTCTTTCAAGCTGATTTTCGACTGTCCCATATAAAATTGTTCATGAAACAATCGTTCTAATTGGTTCCATGAGAACAAAGATTGGGGAGATAAGGTCGTGAACCAAGTAAATGCATTTTTCGTTAAAGAACTTAGAAAATACTTCATCTTTAGATTTTCATTGTTTGCTATTTCTCCAGCCTCTGTCTGGAACCTAGCAATATGTTCGACCGTCGACTCGCCAGTCTCACCAGCAAATTTGGTGAATTTTGGGACTTTCCACCCCCTAGGCAATTCTGTTTGCCTTACATATTCTGACAACGGGGAAATGATATTTGGTCTATGCAAACCAACATTTATTCCATTCTGAACTAAAATTTGTTCAACTACATTAGAGATATTATTGTGTCCAATATTGACATCTTGCTGGATGTTCCTAAGAACCTGGTCAGCATCTTGATGCCTTTGTACTATTCTAGGGATCTCTGGCTCAATTTGATCTCCTTGTCCTATAGGTTCGACCCCTCTCACATTCGACCCTTGAGTAGTCGAAAGGTTTGGTTGTGGGGGCGCTCCAAAGAAATCTGCAATTCTGGCCATTTGTCCCGCCAATATTTCATAACTTTGATTCGTGTTATTTATCATGGGAGTAAAAACAGTTCCCATTTGTTGAGTAAGGGCATTCACCATTTCATGATTACTTTCGTCCATTTGTTGTCGAATTGACAACATTGACGTAGTACTTAAAGATGGCAAAACCTGGTGATTATATCCTATGCCTATAGGTCGACCCCCTGGATTTGATGTGCTTGTAGCCATCATGCTGTCAGAATATAATGAAGGATTTGTATACAAACCTTGCATCATAGACGTGAGCATTCCAAACTGAGGGTTAAAACCTGGTGGAGGCATCATTCCATGAAACGGCGGTCGTAATGGATTCCACAATATCAATGACCCATTAATGTTTTTTTCTAATATACCATTAAGTATTTACTATTCTCTCTTTCTAAATTCTTTAAATTTATCTTTGTACGAGGGACAATTTTATAAAAATTATCAGTAATTTTTCTTTTTCATACAACAATGATTATTTTTGTCAATATATGTAAAGAATAAATATAGTATTAAATTACTCCAGATATAATAAAATTACATTTGTTCACATAATGATATTAAAGGTGCGTTTGATTTGCAGAATAAAAAGTATTAGATAGAATATTACTAGAGAATACAAAATAATATAAGACAATTTTTTTGTATTGTACTGACTTTGATGGTTGGTGCATTGGACAAATATTTTTCTTTATTTTTGTTTATATGTGTATGTACCAAACAACATAATATAACTTTTATTATAATATTTTTTATTGATATATAAAATATTAATATTTATGAATGAAAATAATAAATAATGAGTATGAGGAGAAAAATAATATAATTTTATTATAATATTTTTTTATAAATATATAAAATATTAACATTATATCTTTGAATCAAAAAATGTGTGTGTGTGTGTGTGAGAGAGAGAGAGAGAGAGAGAGAGAGTCAGAAAATTGTCTCATGATTGTGTCTTTGGTTGTGTTTACCCAGAAAAATGGTAAACAAGCGCTAGTTTCCTTTTTAAAGGTTACTTTTGCGGAATCAACTAGAATACTCCAGGACTAATTGCTTTATTTTGTTATATTATGTGTATCTGGTTTGTATTAAATGCAACAGTAACTTTAAAATAAAAGTAAACACTGAAATTAAAGGCTTTAAAGTAAATCAAAGCAATAAAAAAGCAGTAAATGTGCACTGAAAGATGAGATATAACGTAAAATGATTGCATTAATTAAACTGGTACGCATACGTACATTCCAAAGTTGCACTCGTTACTCATTTTTGCACAGAGATTTGAGTTTACTTGAGTTTATGTAGAAAATGCGGACCCCTAACTATTCCTATGGAACTTGCTTAAATAGTAAAAATAAAATAACTACTACTAACGGTCGACTGGTTATCAGTCAACACGTGTCTTCGACATGCAAGATCATCAATTGTGAGACCTCCACGCGTCCTGTAAGAACCGCTAGAAAACTGCTTGAAACTGCCTCTTAACTTCTAATACCTCTCGACTTCCACTTCAGTTTCTGCAACAAAATTCTTAAGTCTTCGCATACTTCTGATCGAACGCTGAAGACTCTGATCATCTTTCTAGTCGAACAGCTTCGACTACTAAGCATTACTTAGTCGAACCACTTCGACCCAAATGGCAATGTAATTATTTAATTGAGGCCCAATTACCAATTTAGGGCCTTTTTACCAAATTGAGGCCCAATTACCAATTTTGAGCCCCAGTTGCCCATTTGTTGGTAAGTCGAAAACCTAGGGTAACAAATTGCCCCCCAAGCGACTTCTTTCGACTGACTTTAGGAAAGAGAAAAGATGGCGTTTCAGTTCTTTCTTGGGTTTCGACTTTTGTTAATTCCCATTACGCCATGATTACATTTCATTTTCCCAGGCACTAATTATTACCTAAACACTAGGTTAGTGGGCTATAACTGCTCCCAGCTTGCTTGTGTCAGTTTCCAAGATATTTAATACGACCTTTGATTTTCTAACTTCCTTTCCCACGTTTGTCTTGCTGAAGTAACTACATATTCTCTATATATATAGCCTCATTCCTTCCATTTCCTTTTGCATTTCCCTACGCACAACATCTTAAACATTTTCATCCTTCAATCTTTGTCTTCACACCATGGCACAACCTTTAACAAATGCCAACATAAGATCCTGCATCAAGAAAGAATTTAAACTTTCTGAAGAAGAGTTTGATGCGAACCACATCAATGTTCGTGCTCTTTATGCTAGTCAGGGACTTGAATTTTATCCTGAAATTTTAGATGGTAACATCTATCCCTGCATGCTGATTGAATTCTGGAGATTTGCATCTTTGCGCATAGATCCAGAAGGGAGGACTACTATAACCTCTAACATTCGAGGGGCTCATGTCATCATCACTCTCTCAATAATCTCTGATTTGTTGAAATGCAGCAATACCGGTGAAACTTTTGATGACAATATTTTCGACATGAACACTTCTGATATGTTAAGGGACCTCATGGACAATGATCCCTTTTGTGTCAAAGTAATCAAAATTTGGCACCAACTTTTGGTGGGCAACTTTCATCCACGCAACCATGATGAAAATAGCATCATGGTGGAAGACTTGGAATTCATTTCCTGTGCCCTTCAGGGGAAGAAAATCAACTTTCCTCTATTGATTTTTAAGCAACTTGTGGAGGCTGTCTCTTTGACTGCCTCCCGTCAAGGAATGGTGACTCATCTTCCTTATGGAAGATTTTTATCCTACCTATTTCTCAAGAAAGGTGTGGTGAGGAAAATGCGCAAGACTGGACGCATGGATATGTTCGAAGCCGAAAGTCTGCCTCTATTATCCTTGGAAGACATCGACCGAAGAGTTAACTAAATATTGGATATTTTAGTGGCTTTGGTTTTTTTTTTGTAATGACTGCGCATTTTATGAAGGAACTTTTTGTAATGACTGGCCAAGTTTCGGCCATTTAATATAATCTCTTAGTTTTTACTCTCTTATGTGAATTTCTTGAAGCATAGGTTTATATTTTTTCAAATATTTACCATTTATCCTCAAGATTCGACCATCTGAATTTAGTTCTTCAATTTCATATGCATTGTTTGAAAACACTTGCAAAATTTTAAACGGTCCTTCCCAACTTGGGGACCATTTACCCAATAACTTATTCCTTTGATCCATGGGCAGAATAACTTTCCATACATAATTACCTACCATGAATGTCTTCTCTTTGACTTTCTTGTTGTAAGCCTTCGCCACTTTTTCCTTTTGTCTTATTAACCTATCCAACGCTATTAGCCTTTCTTCGTCTAATTCTACTAATTCATCTAACATCATATTCCAGTATTCGTCAGACGAGAGACTATTTTGTCGTTGAATTCTTGTCGACTGTAGATGAATCTCTGCAGGCAATACAACATCATGCCCAAAAGTCAAACGAAATGGGGTAGTATTTATTGCTTCCTTTGGTGACGTCCGACAAGCCCAAAGGATTTGGTCGAGCGTTTGATGCCAATTTCTTGGCTTTTTCCCCACATGCTTCTTTATCAAATTTATAATAACTTTATTAGCAGCCTCGACTTGACCATTAGCCTGAGCATAATACGGAGTGGATGTTAGCAATTTAAATCCTGTCTCTGCTGCAAAAGCCTGCATCTTTCGACCAACAAAAACTGATCCTTGATCAGTAGTAATAGTTTCTGGAATCCCATATCTATAGATAATGTGTTTTTGTATGAAACTAATCACTGCTTCTTGATCAGCATTAATTAGTGGGATTGCCTCTATCCATTTAGTAAAATAATCTATTCCTACTAAAATGAATCTTTGTTGCTTAGAAGATGCAGGTTTGATTTCTCCTATTAAATTCAAAGCCCATCCTCTAAAAGGCCAAGGTTTGACAATGGCATGCAATCCACTGGCTGGAACATGTTGAATGCCTGAAAATTTCTGGCACTCTTGGCATCCTCTTGCATATTCAATACAATCTTTTAACATTGTTGGCCAATATAAACCTTGTCTAAACAACAACCACTTCATCTTATGGCTTGATTGATGAGCTCCACAAACACCACTATGAACTTCTGACACAGCCAAATATGCTTCAGCTTCACTTAAGCATTTCAACAATACACCCTCGGCTGTTTTGTTGTATAAATCATTTCCTAATATCACATAGTTTAGAGCTCTATATTTAATCTTTCGATCAGTTCCTCCGACTGGATTATTTAGGTATTGGACCAATGGGTTTCTCCAATCAGCATCAGTCATATTGTCGATGGCAAAAATTTCCAAGGCATACAAATCTTTACTTTCAACTTTACTTTCAACATTATCATCTACCCCCTCAAATTTTGACGTCGACAATTGACCTAACTGGTCTAATACTTCATGGGTTTCTTTATTCTTGATCTCGACCATATCTTCTAACTTGTCTTTAGAAACTCTATACCCAGAAGCAATCTGTGCCAATTCATTGGCAATGCAATTGTTAGATCTTGGTACATGCAAGATCTCAACATGTTCGAATTTTTCTAATAAGCGTATCACAATTGCATAATACATTATTAGATTTTCTTTGATGCATTTATACTCTTTTTTTATTTGTCGAATTATTAGCTCAGAATCACCTCGAATCTCAACTCGTTTTGCCCCTAAATCTATTAGGGCCTTCAAACCAGTTATCAAGGCTTCATATTCGACCTTATTGTTAGAGCATACTTCTTTCATTTTATAATGGAACTTTGTTGGAAGTCCTTTGGGAGAAATAATCAAGACTCCAATGCCTGATCCATTTTTGTGACTAGAACCGTCAAAAAATAGTTTCTAGTTAGTTCGTTCGACTTGATTTACAGACAATTCGACTAACCCATGGTCGACTATAAAATCAGCCACAACTTGTCCTTTCATAGCTTTTAAAGGGACATATGTCAAGGAAAATTCAGTTAGCGCTAAGGCCCACTTACCAATTCGACTATGCAAAATTTGTTTAGACAACATATGTTTAATAATATCAAAATGAGAAGACACATACACATCAACAGGCTTTATATATTGCTTAAGTTTGTTACATGAGAAATACAAGCATAAGCATAATTTTTCAATATCATTATACCTAGTTTCAGCATCTACTAGGGTTCGACTTAGATAATATATGGCTCTTTCGACGCCATTATCATCTTCTTGGGCCAACATACTCCTAATTGTCGAGCCTGATGCAGCTATGTATAACTTCATACTTTTTGTCCTATTGGGGGTACAAAATAGGAGGCTTAGTTAAATAAGCTTTTATTTGGTCGAATGCCTGTTGATGTTCTTGTTCCCATTTGAATTGATCTTGGTTCTTGAGTTTCACAAGTGGTGAAAATATCTTCGTTTTGCCACTTAGATTTGAGATGAATCTCCTCAAGAAATTAATCTTCCCCAACAATGACTGGAGTTGTTTCTTTGTTTCTGGCGCCTTTAGCTCAAAGATTGCTTTCGTCTTATTTTGGTTTATCTCAATGCCTTTCTTGTGAACCACAAATCCTAGGAAATCCCCTGCATGTACACCAAAAGCACATTTTAAAGGGTTCATTTTGAGTCCATATTTCCTCATACGTTCAAAAGATTGTCGAATATGGTCTAAGTGACCATTTTCAGAGTTAGATTTTATTACAATATCATCAATATAAACCTGCATAAACTTGTCAATAAAATCATGAAACATGGAATTCATGGCTCGTTGGTATGTAGCTCCAGCATTTTTTAAACCAAAAGGCATTACCACCCATTCATAAGTTCCTAAAGCACCTGGACATCGAAACGCCGTCTTAGGTACATCTTCGTCAGCTATAAAAATTTGGTTATAACCTGAATATCCATCCAATAAACTGAGATATTCAAATCCGGCTGCAGAGTCGACTAACATTTCAGTAACTGGCATGGGATATTCATCTTTAGGAGTAGCCTTATTTAAATCTCTGAAATCTATGCATACACGAAGGCTACCATTTTTCTTTATGACAGGCACTATATTAGCTAACCATTCGACATACCTCGCAGTTCGAATAAACTTGCTTTTCAGCAATCTTTCAATTTCTATTTTGATTTTTTCCATAACCTCTGGCGCAAATCTTCTAGGAAGCTGCTTGATAGGTTTCTTCCCTGGGTTTAGTGGTAGTCGATATTCCACCACATGTCGACTTAAACCATGCATTTCATTGTAATCCCGTGCAAAACAATCTTTGTATTCTTTCAAAAGTCGAATCAACTTGGTCTTTAGGTCACTTGTAAGCCTTGTACTTACATAAGTAGGTCTTTTAATGACTCCATCACCTAAGTCAATTTCCTCAAGAGGATCTTGAGCTTGCATCCTTTTTACCGATCCTGATGGATCCATTTCGAAACCTAAAGGTTCGTCATCGTATATCCCGTCAAGTCGTTCGACTTGGTGATCGACTTCTTGATCGTTTTCATTTTTTACTATCATGGCCTCAATCGTCATATTTTTCTCTAGTTCGGCTTCTAAAGCCGCTTTTTCTTTGTTTTCGGCCAAATAGGCCGTTATTCGAGCCAGGTATTCTGACTCAGTGGTCATCGTCTTTGATTGTTGTCCTCTTCTCTGGAGGACTTTCATGGTTCAATGGTTCATTAGGATCTTCTTTATTCCAAATGAAACCATAATTTGGGTCTAAGTTCAGATACTTAGACACACTTTCATCAGAAGGATATACATCTTCTGCTTTGTAGCAAGGAGCTACATTTGCCAAATGCTGGTCGAAGTGTCTGCGACCACTTTCAGTTTTGTAATAACTTTGGTCGGCTTCAATATTCTCCACTATACCATCTGACCTCCAAATGGCCACACGCTGATGTAAGGTGGAAGGAACTGCCCCAATACCATGGATCCATTCTCGACCCAACAGCAGTTTAAAATTTGCCTGCGATGCAATCACCATGAAGACGGTTGACCTGACAGACGAACCAACTGCTAGTTTTACTTGAATTACTCCAAGTATTCCACTTGTCTTGCCCTCATAATTTGACAGTACCATATTATGGGGTCTTAAGTCTTTATCAGACTTTCCCACTTTCTGAAGTGAAGAATAGGGCATTAAGTTTACAGCAACCCCACCATCGACAAACACTTTGTTTATTGGAACACCATCCACTTTCGCCCTTATGAATAAAGGCTTCAAATGATACATCATTCCTCGACCTGGCCTCTCGAACACAGCCTTTTGCTCTTCTACCACCCCTTTTCCCATTACATAGTAACAGACAGGTGTTTCTTCCACATTCTCGTCAGGAAGAAAATCATCTTCGTTCTCAGATACCTCAGATACTCTGTCGAACTCTGCTGGAAGTACAGAGACAATTCCATAGTCGATTAGCAACTCATCTGACTCTATGTCAAAGTTGTCGTCGACCTCTTCGTCCGACAGTGGAGAATATTCAGGCTCTTTCCCCGTATTGAGAGTCGGAGCATCATCATCAACTAGTTCTTTGATGAGTTTCTTTCCTAGGATCATCCCAGCAGCTAATCTTTCATTTGCTATTTTAGCCTGTTCTTCAGTCAACTTCCTGTGAAAAGGTTTTGACTGATAGTGAGAAAATCCTGCCTACACCATTTTCGAACCTTCTTGTCCATTCTTGTGGCTTCTTTGGTAACGTCTCCACTGCGTTCGAGTCATGGGGTTCTTTCCTTTGTAGTTTGGAGATATGTAATCTTTTCTTTTAGATCCACTATCAGTCCAAGAACCTTCAGCATTGGTTCCATCGCCTTGAATCTGCCATTCTGGACGTTTACCTCTGAAGTTAATGGGTTTCACCCATTTGTCTTCAGGGACATCCGTCTTGGGACGGAAAGTCCTTGGTTTTTCAAACATCTTCCTGTATTCTCCAGCCCTTCGACCACTGTTTTCTCCTGTATACATGAATTGACGATTCTTGCCTCGACGAGGGTCGAACCTCACTTTGTTTGCAGCATCGACATTGAAAACAGCATCACACCTTGGGCATAATCCAACTTGGGAGTTGTTATTGTGGCATCTCTCAAGGAATTTCAAAAGACTTTCTTTTGGTTCAGGATAAACCAAGTTCAAAACTTTGCCATCAGTAGCGCCGTTTTGCTTTCTAACGAAACCATCAGTAGTCTCGACCATCATCACATCAGCAAGCTCAGTATAGTGAGCCTCTTCGACTTGCAAAGGATCAGTATCAACTTGCATTGATGACTTTGGCTTTTCTCCAAAATGTAACCTTCCTTCTTTCAAAGCTTTTTGCACTAAATCCCTAAAAAGGACACATTGAGAAGTTTTATGACCCAAGAAATTATGAAATTTACAAAATCCTCTTTTTTTCTTTTGTTCAAGAGGAGGATTTTTAAGTCCCGGGGGTACTATGATTTGCCCATCAGAAACCAACAAATCAAATATTTCATCACATTTTGTTATATCAAATGAATACGTTTTACTAGAAAATTTTTCATTCTTACTTTCAACCAGATTTTTATCTTTTGAAGGTTTAAGCAATTTACAGATATATGGTGGCCCTGGCTTTAATTCAGCCACATTGACCTCTCCCTCTTCGTATTCACTGTCGCTATTAGAGTCGAACTCACTTGTAGTAACATAAGCTATTTTTTCTTTCTTATGATATTTACTAGCTCTGGCTTTTTCAGCTTTTAGCCTTTCGACCTGGCGTACTCTATCTGCCAGTTGTGCCATATCTCTCAAATATTGGGTGTCTAATTTCTTCCTTATGGAATAATCTAACCCACCTGCAGCCATTTCGACTAACTCATGTTCAGGAATTTGTGTAAAACATCTAGCTTTCAGTAACCTAAAACGGTTTAGATAGTCATCGACTGGTCCTGTACCCTTTCGTCTAACTCCAGCTAATTCTTTCAAGCTGATTTTCGACTGTCCCATATAAAATTGTTCATGAAACAATCGTTCTAATTGGTTCCATGAGAACAAAGATTGGGGAGATAAGGTCGTGAACCAAGTAAATGCATTTTTCGTTAAAGAACTTGGAAAATACTTCATCTTTAGATTTTCATTGTTTGCTATTTCTCCAGCCTCTGTCTGGAACCTAGCAATATGTTCGACCATCGACTCGCCAGTCTCACCAGCAAATTTGGTGAATTTTGGGACTTTCCACCCCCTAGGCAATTCTGTTTGCCTTACATATTCTGACAACGGGGAAACGAAATTTGGTCTATGCAAACCTACATTTATTCCATTCTGAACTAAAATTTGTTCAACTACATTAGAGATATTATTGTGTCCAATATTGACATCTTGCTGGATGTTCCTAAGAACCTGGTTAGCATCTTGATGCCTTTGTACTATTCTAGGGATCTCTGGCTCAATTTGATCTCCTTGTCCTAAAGGTTCGACCCCTCTCACATTCGACCCTTGAGTAGTCGAAAGGTTTGGTTGTGGGGGCGCTCCAAAGAAATCTGCAATTCTGGCCATTTGTCCCGCCAATATTTCATAACTTTGATTCGTGTTATTTATCATGGGAGTAAAAACAGTTCCCATTTGTTGAGTAAGGGCATTCACCATTTCATGATTACTTTCGTCCATTTGTTGTCGAATTGACAACATTGACGTAGTACTTAAAGATGGCAAAACCTGGTGATTATATCCTATGCCTATAGGTCGACCCCCTGGATTTGATGTGCTTGTAGCCATCATGCTGTCAGAATATAATGAAGGATTTGTATACAAACCTTGCATCATAGACGTGGGCATTCCAAACTGAGGGTTAAAACCTGGTGGAGGCATCATTCCATGAAACGGCGGTCGTAATGGATTCCACAATATCAATGACTCATTAATGTTTTTTTTTCTAATATACCATTAAGTATTTACTATTCTCTCTTTCTAAATTCTTTAAATTTATCTTTGTACGAGGGACAATTTTATAAAAATTATCAGTAATTTTTCTTTTTCATACAACAATGATTATTTTTGTCAATATATGTAAAGAATAAATATAGTATTAAATTACTCCAGATATAATAAAATTACATTTGTTCACATAATGATATTAAATGTGCGTTTGATTTGCAGAATAAAAAGTATTAGATAGAATATTACTAGGGAATACAAAATAATATAAGACAATTTTTTTGTATTGTACTGACTTTGATGGTTGGTGCATTGGACAAATATTTTTCTTTATTTTTGTTTATATGTGTATGTACCAACATAATATAACTTTTATTATAATATTTTTTATTGATATATAAAATATTAATATTTATGAATGAAAATAATAAATAATGAGTATGAGGAGAAAAATAATATAATTTTATTATAATATTTTTTTATAAATATATAAAATATTAACATTATATCTTTGAATCAAAAAATGTGTGTGTGTGTGTGTGTGTGTGTGTGTGTGAGAGAGAGAGAGAGAGAGAGAGAGAGAGAGAGAGAGAGTCAGAAAATTGTCTCATGATTGTGTCTTTGGTTGTGTTTACCCAGAAAAATGGTAAACAAGCGCTAGTTTCCTTTTTAAAGGTTACTTTTGCGGAATCAACTAGAATACTCCAGGACTAATTGCTTTATTTTGTTATATTATGTGTATCTGGTTTGTATTAAATGCAACAGTAACTTTAAAATAAAAGTAAACACTGAAATTAAAGGCTTTAAAGTAAATCAAAGCAATAAAAAAGCAGTAAATGTGCACTGAAAGATGAGATATAACGTAAAATGATTGCATTAATTAAACTGGTACGCATACGTACATTCCAAAGTTGCACTCGTTACTCATTTTTGCACAGAGATTTGTGTTTACTTGTGTTTATGTAGAAAATGCGGACCCCTAACTATTCCTATGGAACTTGCTTAAATAGTAAAAATAAAATAACTACTACTAACGGTCGACTGGTTATCAGTCAACACGTGTCTTCGACATGCAAGATCATCAATTGTGAGACCTCCACGCGTCCTGTAAGAACCGCCAGAAAACTGCTTGAAACTGCCTCTTAACTTCTAATACCTCTCGACTTCCACTTCAGTTTCTGCAGCAAAATTCTTAAGTCTTCGCATACTTCTGATCGAACGCTGAAGCCTCTGATCATCTTTCTAGTCGAACAGCTTCGACTACTAAGCATTACTTAGTCGAACCACTTCGACCCAAATGGCAATGTAATTATTTAATTGAGGCCCAATTACCAATTTAGGGCCTTTTTACCAAATTGAGGCTCAATTACCAATTTTGAGCCCCAGTTGCCCATTTGTTGGTAAGTCGAAAACCTAGGGTAACAGGTTGTAAGAAGAGATTTAAAAAGAAAGATAGAAGAGAGAGAGAGAGAGAGAGAGAAAGAGATAAGAAAGAGATGAGAAAGAGAGAAGTATGAGAGAAATTAGATAGATTTAATATATTGACTGGTTTAAGAAAGATAGAAGAGAAATAGGAAAGAGAGAAGTTAAATGATTTAATGAATTGACATAAAAGCCCCTAACTAAAAATCTAATCGTTGTAATAGTTTATTTTGAAAAAAACTAATAAAACATTGTCGAAATTTTAATGGATAGTTTGATTAATTTTTATTATTATTCACTTTTTAAAAATTAATTATTATTTTGATTACTTAATAATCGGTTTGCAACATTTACTTTGAAAAGAATTTTTGTCAAATTTTGTTTACAAATTTATTGTTATAGTCTTATTATATTATTAACATGATTTATAACGAGGGTACACGGTAGTGTTACAAATGGAAAATGAGGGTACACGGTAGTGTTAAAAATGGAAAACGAGGGTATAAACAGAAAGATAGAAAAATAGCATGCATCTGTTCCATTTCTCCTCTAAACAGAGGAGATTGCAAAAAGATATGGGATCCACGTTTTAAAATCTATCTCTTCTATTTCTTTGTTCACCAAGCAAGAGAAATATAGCATTTCTCTTCAACTTCTCTATTTATTAATTCTCTCTTTACAATTTCTCTCAAACCAAACATACTAGTGAGGGACAAAAATTCATTCTTTTTACCCAGTCATATTATTCATTTAGCAAATCAAACGCATTTATGATCTAGATTTTATAAAGAAAAAAAAATCGATATCATTCATTTATTTATTTTTATAGTTATAATTTATTTTTGATTACGTAAGGGAGTAAACAAAAAATAGATTATAAAAAAAACTTAAAAACTAAAAAATATTGTTTTAGGAAATCCGTCCCTAACTCTAAATTCTCTTTAGGTTATTCAATCATGATAATTTCTCAATCCACCCCATGGATCTCTTAGTTAACATGTAAAATTTCAATTTTGCCCAGCATCCGTAGATGCACTTTCGGAAATATCCTGAATTTGAAAAAAAGTGTTTCTTTTCGTAGATGTATCTACGGAATGACTGTTCCGTAGGTGCATCTACGGAACACTCTACTAAATTTTCAAATTATGTTCATTTGACTCCAAAATTCAATTTTGGTTACAATAATATTTTAAAATACAAATATAAAACTAAAGAAATGCATTTTAAATTCAATAGTAGGTTCATAAAAAAAATACATCTTATAAATAATGTCGGTCATAATGTCGAATACATCATCAAAATAACATAAGTAAGATACATACATCATCAAAGAAAATACAAACATATAAATAGACCACAGGCATCACTACTGTGTATGTCGGACATCACACGGATGCTCTCAACCACGGCCTCCGCCTCCGCCTCTACGTCCACCACGGCCTCTCCTAGCTCTGCATCTAGCGTTAAGTACCCCACTAGTCCTGACACGATTTCTACGGTATAGAAATGCCTTATGTGCCAGCCTAATCATAGTATCCACCACACGCCTCTACGCGGACCCCTCAGAGAATAGACCGTCTACAATGGCTCCTAGTCCCATGTCACCTATCTCACGACACCGAGGAAGGAGATCGTGAGTGTGGTCCATCTCAGCCTGATGAGCCTACAGAATCTCCTCGTGGGCTAGTCTAGGCGGATCTCCAGGTGCAGCGGGCAGTATGTACGGGTGTGACACTCTATAGTACTAGGTGATGTACCCCTCGACGCAGTTCCAGTCGCTTTCTTCTCTCGTTGCCCTAGCCTCCTCAGGAACCATGTGATGCTCCCTGTCTGCAAAGACCTCATCTATCTGTCGACGGGTCATGGTGATAGGAGCAGAGACTATTGGGTCGTGAGGTATCGTTTGTGCGTAGCCAAACTGACGCATGACGAGCTCCGGAAGATATCGTACAAGGATGGTCGAGGTAGCGGCCAACCATCAAGAACACACCGCTATCTCATCAAAGAAAATTGTCTCCCGGTGTTCAGCATAGCAATCATAACGTACGTCCTCGACAGCAATGCGATCAAGTGCGGGTGTATCAACTGGAACAGGCTTAGAGAGCCCCTCAACTGGGACAGACGTAGAAGTCCCGACTGGAGCGGGTGTATCAGGTGGAATAGCAGCTCAATCAGTCGCCTGAGATACTAGATGCGTCCGTTCACGTCGTACGGATGCGTGTTGTGCAGTCCTCCCATGTATATCTCTATCCAGACCGTGAGTCATAATGTCTGCATTGTGATAACATCTACTTAGCTAATATGTATCCATACATAAATAATGATTTATTAATAAACAAGAAATAAAAAAAAATACTCTTTACGTAGGTGCATCTACGGAAGCACCTTAGTTTCAAAATGTATGGTGCTTCCGTAGATGCACCTATGGAATGCCCTAACGTTCATCTCTTCCGTAAGTGCATCTACGTAAGCCCTTGAAGTTCAGAAACCCAAGAATTAGTAACTGCACTGTTCAGTCACCCAAAAACCCCATTTTTTGATTAATCGTCCAAAATAAACCACAAACAACACCTACATTGTCTCTAAATAATATCTCTAATCCTATCCAATCATTTCTACACCTAAATATCATATTCTAATTCGATTTTAAAGTACTCTAAAATAAGTCAAAATGTCAAAAACTTACCGGTTAAATAACGATTTGAACTTGATGGAATGTCTTGATACTTGATGTTGATAATGTAGGCCGAGTTTTTGAAAGCTTGAGAGTGTTTGAGAGTGTTTGGGATTTAGAGAGTTTGAGAGATAGAATTTTGAAATGAAGAGAATGAGGGAGGGGAAATGTCTGACGCGAGTTATAACGTCAAACTTTTCCGTAGATGCATCTATGGAAGAGTTCCGTAAGTGCATTTACGGTATAAAACAACATTAAACAAAAAAAAAGTGCTTTCAAAAGTGCATCTTTAAAAGCATGAGGATATTTTGGTCAATTCGGTGATGCATAAGAAAGTCGTGGGGTGGGATGAGAAATTGTCTTCAATCATATTTTTGTGATATGTGTCGTTAATTATTGAAGTTGGTATGACATGAGACAATTGAAGGACTAACTATAGTGAGTTTTGTGGTTACTAATTTGAAATTTAATTACTTCATACTCAAACTTCAAACTATCGATTAAAAGGAAAAACAAAACTGACTTAACTAGGAAGGAAATGAGAACCCATGGTAGTAGTCCTTGCTAAATAATATGATATTTATACCAACATCGTATCCGCATGAATTTATTAGACAGTTATTTTTTGGGTTTGAGGAGATATTTAGAATATTCATGAACGCTATTTTTAAAATAATATTTTTTTTTAAATTATAATTAATTAAATTTTTTATCCTAACATATAAGAGTAGTTTAAATTTAACACAATAATAATAATAATAATGATAATAATAAATCCCATTTATTATATTTCTTTTAACACATAACTATATCAAACTCAACAAAATAATAATAATAATAATAATAATAGTAATATTTTTTCAAATTCAACAAAATAATAATATTAATAGTAATTTCATATTTAAGATAATAATAATAATAATAATAGTAATATTTTTTCAAATTCAACAAAATAATAATATTAATAGTAGTTTCATATTTAACATAATAATAATAATAATAATAATAATAATAATAATAATAATAATAATTTTAAATTCAACAAAAATTATTATTTATACGACTTTGACAATTATTAACATAATAATAATAATAATAATAGTAATATTTTTTCAAATTCAACAAAATAATAATATTAATAGTAATTTCATATTTAACATAATAATAATAATAATAATAATAATAATTTTAAATTCAACAAAAATATTATTTATACGACTTTGACAATTATTAACAAATACTGATGTCTACATATAGGAGAACCATTAATTGTTATATGTATTTGTGAATTAATATGTAACTAAATACATGTGCAAGTGACGAATTTTATTCACAAATACTCATAGATGATGGTTTTTGTGCCATCCCTAGAGGGATTTAACAATGAACGCATACTTAACCATATAGATTGTCAATTGCATACCTAAAAAATAATAGATTGTCAATTGCATACCTAAAAAATAATTATAACTACATTCAAAAGATTGATTTTAAGCAAACCTAATTAATCAAACTCATAAACTTTTGGAATTAAACTTACATTCCGTTGAAACCTTTTTGGGCTCAGCTAAGAATAAATCTATTGCCGATGAAGCAAAAACTTCTTCCTTAGATGGTGAAGAATCAGTCATAATTGACCTATTTTTCTTTGGAGCCGGTGGACAATCCTCTAAAACTATTTTTGGTACTCTAAATCTTTCACCCTTTGGTGTAGTGAAACCACTGGAACAAATATTATCTTCACTTTCTTTAACTTTGAAACCTAATGGAGAAGTAGCATTCTCACAAGAGTTTTCTATGGATGGTTTTTGAATTATCTCCTCATTGTTTTGACATTCCTTTGAAGTTGTTGTTGAAGTTGAAGCCATAATTTTTTTTTAAGGAATTAGTTTCAATATTATATAAATTGAGTTTGGACAGCTATATATATAAAAAAATTTAAACTAAAATATTTTTCTAGAGATTTAAAAGTTGGAGAAAATATTTAAACTAAAAATAAGGCAAATTAAATTACACCAATTAAAAAATGGACAAAATTTAGGTACAATTCTTTAGTTGTGGTTTTTACTATTTCGTCTTACACGTATGCAAATTTCTCCTATTTTCACTCACTAAATCATACTTATGTATATTCGTCACATTTTCATTGAAAAATAATAAGAATCACACCTAAAATATTGTATCTAAATTTTGTCTTTAAAAAATATAATTTATTTTAATTGTCTATCAAATCTTGATAAGACTGAAACTCTCAATGAGATATTACGTCAACATTTTCTATATAAGAATTAGAAAAATAAGGTGTGTGTAACCTTGATTTTTATTTATTTATTATTGTATAAATCAAAATTTGGATAATATATATTCTATAAATCATGGAAGACTAGTTAATTTTTTTTAGAAAAAACATATATTTCTCATACTAAACAAAATAATTTCATAATATTTAATTTTGACTTTTTTTTTTCATTTTCAAATATACTCTTAACATTCTTTCTTTTATAAATAGAAATTAAATTTTCCATTTATGAAAATATTTAAAAAGTAATTATTTGATTTGGTTGAATATTTTTTGACATGATTTTTTACTTAAAGTAAATTGAAAAGGAATAATTACCAATTACGGTGTATTAAAAAAAAAGTAGCAATTTATGTTTAAAAAAAAAGTATTACAAATAACCTATCTTATCTAAATATTTTTCAATAAACAGACTTATTTTTATTTATATATGCTACTATTGTGCTGAAAGGAAATGCACTCGAAATTCTTATTAAATGTTATTATTTTTTATTTTGAATAATTACTGTATTTTTAAATTTAAATTGATTAATGAGTAGATAAAATTTAATTTTCTATGACTAATTTAAGAATTAGATAAGATTTAATTTAAATTAAGATATGATCAAATCTTTTTCTTTATTATTTTTTTTTTTTGGATTGATAAGGATTAGAACAAATTTGTTTGATTCAAATAATTTTTTCATACCAATTAATTAAGTTAAGAGTAACAGATAAAATTATAAATACAATTGTATAAAATAAAAGTAAATTAAATAAAAATAAAGACAACACAAAAATATAACATTGTTTCCGTTTAATTTTATTTGACTTATCATAAATAATAGGTGCTATCCAATAGAAGCGATTTCTGGTCACTGGTAACGATTTCCGGCGAACACTCTAGGTTTTCATTTTTCGATCTACAATCGGTGTGGTGGGAACTCCGGTCAGGTTTAAAGTCGTAGCCTTAGGGTTTAGGGACCAACCGGAGGAAACAACGCATTGGGGGTAGATTGTCTCACTTTTGGTCATGACTCGGGGGAGAGGAAGGCCAAGGAAGACGATGTCATCTTCTCCGATTCCCCCCTCGACCTCAGGGATTAAAACGGATACAGTAACTGCTTCATCAGGTTCAAGAAATATGGTTATAGAGGAGGCTTCGGGATGCTCGGAGGAAGAAATAATTTCTCAGATCTTAGTGGAAAACCCTACTCTGGAAAATTTGCAGAAAGGAGGAGAAGCTGAAGAGAAAAAGAAACTATGGGTGGATGTTATCAGTGGAAACAGACTCCCTACGAATGGAATCACGATTGAATTCTCGGCTCCTAAAATTGTTGAGGGCAAATTTGAAGTAGAAATAGAAGAGGCTGACATTGAATCTGAACTTTTGTTCTGGGACTCAGCGTTGATCATGTACGACCTGGGTAAAAACCTAAGCATGAATGCTGTGAAGAATTATATCAGTAAGTTCTGGAATTTCGTACAACTCCCAAGCATGTACTACCATGAAGAAGGTTATTTCCTCTTAAAATTCCACTCTATACATGATAGGGATCAGGTGCAAATGAAAGGACCATATTCAATCCATGGGGCCCCGATGGTTCTGAAAGAATGGTATCCTGATTTTGATTTCAAACGAGATATGCTAAGAACTCTACCTATCTGGGTGAAACTTCCCAACCTGCCTCTTCACTTTTGGGGAGCAAAGAGCCTTGGGAAAATTGGAAGTGCACTGGGGACACCATTATGCACAGATGAATGCACAGCAAACAAACTAAGAGTGTCTTATGCTAGGATTTTAGTGGAGATCAACATCACCTTAAAATAAAAAGATAGCATAACTATCCGAGATAGTGGGGAAGGAAGATTGATCAACCCATAAAATATGAGTGGAAACCAAAATATTATGAGAAATGTATTAAGGTGGGACACAACTTTGATGAGGGGAAACCTAAGGTGGTCAAGCAATGGCAACAAAATAAAGCTCCACAACAAGTCATCGTGAATGAAGAAACAAAGCAGCAAAATGAACCAGAGGTTGAGAAGAAGGATACTCCTGAAACATCAGCCCAATGGATAGAGGTCTCAAACAAGGGAAGAAAAGGTAAGCAAACACAGGGCAATTTACTTATTAATGATGGGGATATTTTCATTACTAATGAGTTTCAATCACTACGATTTTGGAATGAATCGGGAGTGAATTTGGACCCTCCTATATGATTCTATCATGGAATGTAAGGGAAATAAACAACTTGGGGAAGTGTAGAGAGGTTAGTTCCCACCTCATGAACCTACACCCTATTTTGAGTATTATTTTAGAAACTAAAGTTAAAGTCAATAAAGCAGAGAAAGTCAGGAACAAATTAGGCAACCAATGGTCATACATTGACAATTAGACAAAGCATAACAATGGTAGAATCTGGATTCCTTATGATGAGAGGAAAATCCAAGTGAGAAAAGAGAATTGTATAGACCAGCTAATACATACTGGTGTCTATGACACTAATGGAAAGCTAAAATACTGGTGCACTGGAATCTATGTCTGGAACACACTTAATGAGAGAAAACAGCTTTGGGAGGATATTATGACTATAAAACCTCCTCCTAGTGAGCCATGGATGCTAATGGGAGATTTCAACAATGTTTTGAGGGCTAAGGACAGAATTGGGGGCAGAGAAGTAACTGCAACAGAATATGAAGACTTGAAGAACATGATGGATACCCTAGACCTTTTTGAGAAAGACAGCATGGGGGATCACTACACTTGGAACAACAAACAAGTAAATGGGATAATATACTCTAGAATTGATAGAGTTATTGGGAACATTGCTTGGAAACAGGAAAATCTTGATACTTCTTTGTATATCATGGAGCCTGCGATTTCTGACCATTTCTTGTTATGCCTCAAAGAAGCCAACCAAAATATACCTAGAAGGAAACAGTTCAAATTTCCTAATGTGGTAACACAAACAGAGGGATTTTTGGAGGTTGTGAAAGCTAGCTGGAATATACCTATGGAGGGTGGTGCTATGTATGTTGTCTGGAAAAAGCTACAAAGACTGCAACCTGCCATCAGAAACATGTGTAATCATTTTATAAGCTTAAAGGATCAGATTGTAGATGCTAGAGAGAATCTGACAAGAGCCCAAATAGCTTTACAAGGAGATAGATTCAATACTGTAAAAGCTGGACAGGTGAAAGATTGCACTGAAAAGGTATTATATTTGAACAATGTGGAGGAGCAAATGCTAGCCCAAAGAGCCAAAATCGATTGGATTAGACTTGGGGATGGAAACAATAGGTACTTTCATGCTATGCTGAAAGGAAAACACAAACAATCCAGAATTTTCAAACTTCAAAAACAAGACGGGTCCTTTATAACTGAGCAAAAAGAAATGATGAATGAAGTGAGGGGTTTTTATGGAAACCTTGTTGGTACTCCAACTCTTATCCTCACTGGAATTGATGTAGGGGTTCTGAGAAAAGGCACACAACTGCATAGGGACCAAATGGAAATGCTCATTGCACCTGTTTCAGATGATGAGATTTACAAAGGCCTGCAAAGTATAAAAGACAACACTGCCCCAGGAGGTGATGGATATAGTGCCAAATTCTACAAAGCAACTTGGGAGATCATCAAGACAGATATGTGCAAAGCTGTGAGAGAATTTTTTGTGAAAGAGAAAATGTATAAAGCTGTCGATAGCACCATAGTTACTATTATCCCTAAAAAGAGTGAAGCAACCAGGATCCAAGATTTTAGACCAATATCTTGTTGCTCAATTCTGTACAAGCTTATATCTAAGGTGATGGTTACTAGACTGAACAAAGTCATTAGCTCCCTTGTGCATCAAAGCCAAACTGCTTTTGTTCCAGGAAAGCATATTCAAGATAGCATCCTTCTTGCTTATGAGCTAATAAGAGGTTATGGTAGGAAACAAGGACCCCCAAGATGCATGATCCAAATGGACCTGCAGAAGGCCTATGACTCTATTGGCTGGAATGCCCTGGAGACCATCCTTAGGGAAATGAATTTTCCTCCAAAATTCATCAGATGGGTTATGCTGAGCATCAATATTGTGTCTTATAGATACAAGATCAATGAGGAGCTTACGGATTGTCTTGTAGCAAAGAGAGGCCTCAGACAAGGAGACCCCCTCTCCCCGCTGCTCTTTGTGTTAGTCATGGAGTACCTCCACAGAGTGTTACAAAAACTGAAAAACTAATCCAGATTTCCACTACCACTCCAAATGTAGAAAAACAGATATCATCAATTTAAGTTTTGCTGATGATCTTCTATTATTTGCAAGAGCTGACCTGATATCTGTCCAATTGCTTATGGATGCCTTTAATAGCTTTGCTGATTCAACAGGACTTGCAGCTAACATGCAGAAATGTAAGATTTTCTATGGAAATGTAGATACCCAAACCAAAGACCAAATATCTCAAATCACTGGATTCCAGGAGGGTGCTCTCCCTTTCAGATACTTGGGGATTCCACTATCTAGTAAAAAGTTAACCTCAGCGGATTGTTTGATCCTAGTTGAGAGATTAACAGGAAAAGTGAGACACTGGACAAACCATTTATTGAGTTTTGCTAGCAGGCTTCAGTTAGTCAACAGTGTGATTTTTGCAATAGCAATTTTCTAGCTCCAATGTATACCTTTACCAAAGAAAATTATTCAGAATGTAGAGGCTATTTGCAGGTCTTTTGTGTGGTCTGGTGGTGATAAGATATCTAGAAAGTCCCCTGTGTCATGGAAGCAAACCTGCAGGCCAAGAAACAAGGGAGGGCTAAATGTTATGAACCTGGAAATATGGAGAAAAGTGAATCTTTTGAAAATGCTTTGGAACATCTGCACTAAATCTAATAGTCTATGGATCAAATGGATCCACTGTTATTATATGAAGAATATGGAGACCATGAATGTGCAAATCAAAGCTTCCTGCTCATGGATCCTTCGAGCAATCTTGAAGGAAAGAGACAGTGTGGAAAGCATATCAAACTGGCCCAGAATGGTTCAGCAGAAAAAGTTCAAAACTCATGATGTCTACAAAGATCTTCAGGATACACATGAGGATGTGCAATGGAAAAGTCTTTTCTTTAAAAAATCAGCTAGGCCTAAAGCGAAATTCATACTGTGGGTTGCTTGCCACAATCGCCTAGCACTACAAGAAAATTAGAGATTTACGACACATAAGTCACGACAGTTAGATGATAACTGCCGTCTTTCTCTAATCGCGACAGTACCCACATCGGTTTTGGACATCTGTCGTTTAATTTTTAAAAAAATTAATAAAAGTCGCGACAGTTGGTCTCTCAACCGCCCTAAACTCTAGACTGCGACGGTTATCTCACCTGCTGCACCTCCCATATTTAAATTCTCGATAACCACTTTGTGGGTGTCGTTTTCTTTACCTCCCTGTTTCACTTGGGAGGACGGCACGCTAGACCCTTCACGCGAAATTTGAAAGGAGGAAGCGCCCGGGGCGGGATGAATTTTGTTTCAGTTCTTCCTACGATATCACACGAGCTTTTTAATTATCCTACGAGTAGGAGAGGGGAAAAAGATCTCAAATAAACCCTAGGAGTTTGCTAAGTGTGGGAATTCACCTAGACTAGAAATTCTGGAGTCCGGGAGGTCGGTTATACATAGGGAAGAGTTTAAGGACCCTACATATCCGTAGTACTCTACGGGAACCTTCTCTGTGTCTATGTGTTTGTGTTTGTTGCTGAATATTGGGAAAGTTTCTCCTTTGTGTTAGGAGAAGGAATTGAATTTATTTAAAAAAAGAAGACAGACAAACTAACTATTTTTGGTTTTTTATTAGCTCGCTGAGATTCCTTATGAACCTCATACCTACATATCCCTAATGGAAGTCAGAGCTTATTGTAGTTCGGAGAACTAATTAGGGAAATTAATGATTTTTTGGTGCCTTGCTTAAAGCTCAAGGTTGAAGCTTGAATTAAATCTCTGTTTACAATAAAGAGACATGAAATCATCTTTATAGAGAGGTATTTCTACTATTCCACCACAAACATTAAAAGAGTGACAGAATAACTGAATCCATTTCATTCAAGAGGGGATCCTTACTTGTGTATGTGCAAGTATACCAGTCAACTGCGTCTTGAATGAAAGCAAGATGCTCATCCAAATTAGGGAAAGTTACCACATGCCTGGGTTTTACTGCCAGAGCATGCCTTTCAAAATCCTAAATGGGAGACTGATTAAAATTAAAATGTAATGTAATGTTTGTTTGTTTGAATGTGGTGAGATAGGAGAAAGATCTCTCTATAGAGATAAGCTATATCCATCTACTGTATAAAAGATTTGATTTTTAGCTGGCTTGTATGAGGCCCAAGCTTGAGGCTTTTGATTGATTTATTATTTTATTGACTCTGGGAGATAACTCTACTGGGGATTGACTTAAACTATGAAGTTTTTGTGTTCTGTACAAAGCCCAGAATAGAGGCTGACTCTAGCTGGAGAGCATTTATTTGATGGATTTTATTTGGTGTTTTGTACAAAGCCCAAAATTGTGGCTGAATCTTAACTGGGGAAGTCATTATTTTATGCCTTGTATGAGGCCCAAGGTTAGGGCTGACACTGACCAAGGATAAACAAATATGGATCCTAGACTCTACTAAGGAAGATTAATGAAGATAAGGGTGACAGAGACTGTCCATGTCTCTCATTCCAAAAGGTGTACTCAATATGAGATTGAGACAATCTTAGCTTATTTAAAGTCTGGTTTAAAGAATGTAAGAAACTCACCAGGATAGGCTAAAAGGTAATTAAAGACCTGTTCCTATGTTTATAAGAAACCTGATGGGTCCTTGTATACAAGCTCAAGAGGAAGCTGGGAATGCTTTTAAGAAGCCTGTGGGTCCTTGTACAAAGCCCAAGAGGAGGCTAATCGAGGGTCATCGAGGGTCCTTGTTATAGCACAAGAGAAAGCTATGTGGTTTTGAACTTAATTTGGCTTTAAGCAAAAGGGTAAGAGGTTTCACCGGGAATAATTCCTCTTGGGTGGATGTATCCTATTTTGGGTTCTAAGGATTTTTCAAGATGTTTCACCGGGAATAATTCATCTTGAGGGTTTGAACTAAAGATCTCTAATTAGGAAAGAGCCTTCACCGGGAAGACATTCTCAATCCTAGGCCATAGTCCTATAATATATACATAGTTTAACTGTCCTAAGGTTTACACTCAGACGTGATTCTAATATATAAACAGTATATAAACAATTTATATCTGACAGTAATTTAAATAAAGACTATAAATTGAGAGCTATAAAGCCTAACCTGGGTGGAGTGGAGGACTTTGAAGGAGTATGTACAAAGCCTTACCAGCAATTTTATTGATAACAGTTTATAATAAATAGTTAAAGGTTTTTGAAAACAGAAGAAGTGAAGATGGACATAGGTCACATAGGTATCTGAAGAGTTTCACCGGGAATAATGCCCTTCAAATACCAGAAAAATGTTTTGAAAACAGAAAGAAGATTTTGTAAATACAGTTTTGAAAACAAACTAAGAAAAGAAAAAGGTGCTGGGACTTACACTCTATTAGAGGCCCATTAAAAAAATGAATTACTGTTTATGAGGAACAGTTGAGGAGATACAAGGTTTTGTTGTCTGAAAACCTGGATCGTCTGTTTAATCGGAGATGGAAAACAGTTAAAAATCTTTGACAACAGTCAACTAATTAATTAGGGTAATGACAAAGCTTATACCCTACTAAGACCTAAATGAATAGGGTTTTAACTCAAAAATATTTACAAGAGATTAGGTTTTGAAAATCAAGTGAAATTTATATTTTTTAAAGTATTAAAACATACTTAAAATATATGATTTTAAACCTAATTAAAACATATTAAAATAATATATTTTTTATGATTTTTTGGTATATCCTAAAAATAGATATATTAAATGAGAAGTGTGTGAAAAATGAAGCAAAAATGATTTAATTTGATAGGTGAAATAATTATATGAAGTTGTAAATAAAATGGAAGAAAATAGTGGTAAAAAAATATGGTTTGGTCTTGCCAAGGTTTGAACTCACGCCCTCTTGATTAGCAACTGGGCCACGTGTGTGGCCTGTTTAGCAAAGGAGCCCATGTGATTATATTTGAAGGCAACGCATTAAAATGAATTGGAAAATAAAATGAACAAAAGGTCTGAGGGGGGATCGAACCCGAGACCTAAGGCATGGCAAGAGTTTGGACGCGCGCTGTAACCATTGGGACACTACGATGAATTCGTAGGTTAAACACAAACCATTCAAAATATAATAAACTAAAACCTGGGAAATTTGAAAAATGGCGCCACCATCTTCATCTTCAACCTCAAGCTTTCAAATTTCTGGAAATCCTATCTCTCTCAATTCTCAACCAAATCCAAAGATGTAAAGATGGATTTTGCTCGTTTTTGGACGAGGATTATAATAGAACCCTTTAATTTCATTTATTCTGAGTGTAACTTAAAATTCGCAAGCATGAACACTAAGAACCCTAAAACTGAAATTTAAAATGAAATACTCTATATGCAAGATATGATGCAATTGACTGAGGGTTAATGATCCTCTCAGGTGCAGAAACTTGTTGGTATAACAAGTTTTGATTTATGAGATCAGAATCATAGAGTTTGAAGTTGATGAAACTTACCTCTGAAATGAAGATCGAGCTCTGATCAAAGGGTGCCACAAAGTTGTTGTAACGATCCCAAAAGCTTCAATGATCCCCCAGGAAGGTGTTGAGATGCCTAGTTTGGATTAGAACTCCCCAGAACTTCTTGCTCGACCCCAACTGATATGGCTCCAAGTGAGAGGTGAAGATGATGATCCTCCATGTACAGAGCTGTTCCAGATGTTTGGATCACCTCTAAATACCTCTTTTGATATGTATGAATACTTACTTTCAAAGGAAGAGCTTTGGTTTGAAGAATCCGAGTCTTCTTGCCAAAGAACCTTTGAAAAACCTAAGCATGAAGGGAGAAGAGAGAAAGCAAGAATTCTGTTGCTTTGGTGTGTCTAATTACTGAGGTATGCTCTCTTATTTATAGGCAAAGAGTTCAGTGTGTTTGCAGAGAGTGAGCTTTGCTTAATGAGGTTAACTTGGTTTCTTGGCTATGAAGAAATGTGAGAAAGATCCATATGCAATGATGAGTTCTTTGATACCACTCCCTAGCCATCGGTTTTGCTTGATCTTAGGGGACAAATTTGATGCAGAAATGAGCTCTAATTGGTTGGGAGAAGATTCCTTTGATGAATCACCACTTGACCCTAAATTCTCAAAATGTAATCATTACATAATCACATGTTTTGGTTTTGGAATATTCCCTTCAAATATTTGTGCAATGATGCAAGCGATTCTCTCCTATCCTTGAAATGTTTCTGAATTTTAGAGGCATCATTTAGTGTAAGCACTTGCATAAAATTGCAAATTTCACACTTAGGCATGACCTATAATTTCACTTCAAATGCCTAACTTTGATCAATCATATCTCTTAGCTCAAAATGAATTTGGAGAAGGTTGAGCATAATTTGGAAAGCCCTTAACATTTACTTCAATTCATTAGTTTGGAGTTTCTTCAAAATCAATTGGGAAATTTATTAAAAATGAGCTTGAAGTTTGAAGAAAACTAGGGTTTTTTGCTTGTTTTCATGAAGGCAGCAACTTTGGAGCTCCATATCTCTTCAATGGTTGATTTCTAGCCAAAATATCATATGTGACAAAGTTGTTCATTGGATCAAAATCTACAACTTTGATGTTGGAAGTTTTTTTCAGTTTGTACTTGAAATTTTGAGATATTCCCTTCCAAAGTTTTGATAAAAAAGACTCTTAAACACTTAGAAAGATTTCTAAGTATGAAAAGTCAATCTTTGACTTTTTTATTCTTGATTGATTTTCTTGATTTTCTTTGGTCAAATGACTTCATTAATCATATATTGATGATATTGATCCTTAAAAGTCATGTTTTGACTCAAAACCCTAAAAGTCAAAGGTGACATTGTACAGTTGACTTTTCCAAATGAAGTGAAATCTTGGACTTTTGTGATGAATCAAACTCTCCTCCTCAAATGAATGATGTGTGTAACACCCTTCTAAACCCCCGAGGAAAAATATAATATTATCAGAGTAATAACACATCAAGGATGCTACAATTAATAAATAAATAAAAACATCAAGTCGATTGTCATGCTTTATCAGAAATTAACCAATATCAAACATGTGTTTAGCACAGCGGAACTTAATTCAACAGTATTAGGAAACAACTCCACACAAATACTCAATACATAAACCATAGCCAAAATGGCAACAAAGTATAATGAGTAACGCTAAGACTAATCGATCCCAGTGTTACAATCAGAGCATGACTCGACACGAACTACGGGCTAGCCTACATGCTATCTTCACCCAATCAAGACGCCGCTACATCCTTAATCTGAAATCATCAAAGTAAGGGTGAGTTTCATTCAAATTAATAACCATTATACAATCATAAGCAATACGATCTCATAGCAATTATCATCCATTCAACATACATATAATCGGAAATTATTATAACAAGCAAACAATCAGCACATAAGCATCATCTATCACACCACACAATCATCCAATTATATCAAGCTATAATGCAATGAATGGACTGACACTCATGCATGTGGTACCAAGATTCGTGAATCACATCACAGGACTTCTCTCTTTGATACTGCCCTCTAGTCGCTCACACCCCACATGGGCACACGACTACTGCCTCATCGCTCACACCCCACATGGGCACACGATGACTTCCCGCTAATCTCCGCACAATGGGAATTAGCCTTCCAATGCAAATGATTTAAGAATAATGCACACATGACACATACTTACATCATCATACATCATCATCATTCCGATGCTTAACATCGCTTATCACCTCTTACCAATAACATCATAACAAGTATGTTCATGTATAAGCATCATTCAATCATTCACAAACATACACCACATCATCACAATAACATATACATCACATTAATGTTAATTGCCACCTTAATCCAATTCAACAATAAATTAATCGAATAAATAAATAAGTCGGCCACTGCCCATATTATTACTTCATCAGATAAAGCATCTCATTAGCTTCGCAACGCCCAAAACGGCACATAAATCGGATACTCGGATCAAAAGTTATGGGTTTTTGAAAATAAAACATTTTTATAAAATATGCTGCAGAACCCGGTTCGTCCCACATGGGAACCGGTTCCTGGCTGCATCCAAAATCATGCCTCTGATTTTTACTATGGGGAACCGGGTTGTCCCTATCTGGGAACCGGTTCCCAGCAACCCAGAATCCATACTTCTCTGTTTTTATAAGGGGGAACCGGTTCGTCCCACATGGGAACCGGTTCCTACGTACCTGCACAGCCAAACTCACCATTTTGACAGCATTTACCCTATCCCATTTCCCCAATTTCAGGTACATACGAACATAGCACACAAATACCATCAATTTTCACATCATCACACATTTCAGACAAGTTTTATCCAAGTATTAACAGCACATATCATAAGTATTAACAGAATCATGTAACTCATACAAATTCATCAAAACCTAACAAAATTCCCAAACCCGACACGTACGATTGAACTAGACAACAATCCTAATCAATCATACTACCTACAATCGCATAAGGATTACTAACCCGAAGAATCCCCCCTTACCTCAGAGTCGAATCTTCAAAGTTCTTCTCCCCCTTTGGCTCTTCTCACTTTCACGTGTTCTTCTTTTTCTCAGAGTCTGTCCCTTTTGCTTCCACCTCCCTCCTTTCCAATTCCTTTATTTTATGAAAAATAAAATAAAATATTATAATGGGCTTGCTTAGTTAACACCCCCTCTTCTGCTAACCACCACTCTAGCCCAAACCAATATTTCACCATTTTCCACAAAATTCCCAAAATTATTAATTCTAATAATTTAATTACAAAAAAAAATAATTAAATTAATAACAAGAATTAACGGGGTGTTACAACTCTCCCCTACTAAAAGAGTTTTCGTCCTCGAAAACATACCTCAAACGAAGAGTTCGGGATAGGAGTCCTTCATCTGACTCTCCAGTTCCCACGTAACATTTCCACCTGCAGCTCCTCCCCAAGCTACTCGGACTAAAGCTATCTCTTTACCACGTAGTTGCTTTAACTTCCGATCTTCAATCCTCATAGGCAACGCCTCAACCGTCATATTATCTCTCACTTGTACATCATCCACTTGGATTACATGAGACGGATCCGCAATATATTTCCTCAATTGAGATATATGGAATACGTCATGTAGGTTTGCAAGTGTTGTTGGTAAAGGAATACGATAAGCCACTTCTCCTACTCTTTCCGTAATCTGAAACGGACCAATATAACGCGGCGTCAACTTCTTTGACTTCAGTGCTCGACCAACACCCATCGTAGGAGTTACTCTCAGAAACACATGATCTCCCTCTTGAAATTCAAGTGTCCTTCTCCTCTTGTCATGATAGCTCTTCTGACGACTTTGAGAAGCCTTCATCTTCTCTTGAATCATCTTAATTTTTTCCGTCGTATCTTGAACAATTTCTGGTCCAATCACTGCACCTTCACCAGATTCATACCAACACAGTGGTGTCCTACACCTCCTACCATACAAAGCTTCAAATGGAGCCATACCAATACTCGAATGGTAGCTGTTGTTGTAAGTAAATTCAATCAACGGCAAATAACTATCCCATGCTCCACCCTTTTCCAATACACAAGCACGCAATAGATCTTCCAATGATTGAATCGTCCTTTCAGTTTGACCATCAGTCTGTGGATGATAAGCAGAACTCAACCTTAATTTAGTACCCAAGGCCTTCTGTAACCCTTCCCAAAATCTGGATGTAAATCTTGGATCTCTATCTGATACGATACTCGAAGGAATACCATGCAAACTTACTATTTTCTTAATGTACAACTGTGCCAACCTTTCCATCGAATAATCCATCCTCATTGGTATGAAGTGAGCAGACTTCGTCATTCTATCCACAATAACCCAAATGGCTTCATAGTTCTTAGCTGTTCTTGGCAATCCAGATACAAAGTCCATGGATATGCTATCCCACTTCCATTCAGGAATAAATAAAGGCTGTATAGTCCCATACGGCTTCTGATGTTCGATCTTTGACTTCTGACAAGTCAAACAAGAATAGACAAATTCAGCTATTTCCTTTTTCATTCCAGGCCACCAGAATAACTTCTTCAAATCATGGTACATCTTAGTAGCACCAGGGTGAATACTCAATCCACTACGATGTCCTTCTTCCAAGATACTCTTCTTCAGTTCAGTAACGTCAGGAATACAAACACGGTCGCCGAATCTCATTATGCCATTCTCATCAATTCTGAACTCACCTCCTTTTCCTTGGTTAATCAAAGTCAATCTGTCAACTAGTCCCACATCTTCCTTCTGCCTTTCTCTGATTTCATCAAGAATTCCACTTGTCAGCTTTAACATACCTAACTTGATACTATTCGAAGTGCCTTCGCATACCAAACTTAAATCCCGGAATTGTTCAATCAAATCTAGTTCTCGCACCATCAACATCGACATATGCAAGGACTTCCTACTCAAAGCGTCAGCAACAACATTCGCCTTACCCGGATGGTAATTCAGCTCAAAATCATAATCTTTAAGGAACTCTAACCACCTCCTCTGTCTCATATTAAGCTCCTTCTGGTCGAATAGGTACTTAAGACTCTTATGATCACTAAATACCTCGAACCGTGAACCATAAAGGTAATGTCTCCATAATTTCAACACAAACACCACTGCTGCCAACTCTAAGTCATGAGTCGGGTAATTCTTCTCATGTACTTTAAGTTGCCTCGACGCATAAGCGACTACCTGTTGGTTCTGCATTAGCACACCTCCAAGTCCCATCAATGAAGCGTCACAATACACAACAAAAGATTCTGCCGGATTCGGCAAAATTAAAATAGGAGCACTAGTCAGCCTCTTCTTTAATTCTTGGAATCCTTCTTCGCATTTCGAGTCCCAAACGAACGCTTGACCCTTCCTAGTCAACTTCGTCAATGGTAGAGCTAACTTGGAAAATCCTTCTATAAACTTCCGATAGTAACCTGCAAGACCCAGAAAGCTACGAATTTCAGTAACGGACTTCGGAGCTTCCCACTGAGACACAGCTTCTACCTTTGTCGGATCTACGGCAATACCGCTCTTGGAAATTACATGACCCAGGAAACTCACTTCACTTAACCAGAAATCACATTTCGACAGTTTGGCATAAAGCTTCTTCTCTTTCAATACTCCCAGTACAATTCTGAGATGTTCTGCATGTTCTTCTTCACTTTTGGAATATATCTGAATGTCGTCAATGAACACCACGACGAATTTATCAAGATAAGGATGAAATATTCTATTCATATATTCCATGAAAACACCAGGTGCGTTAGTAACTCCAAACGGCATCACAGTGTATTCATAATGACCATACCTCGTTCTGAACGCAGTCTTCTGAATATCGTCCGCCTTCACACGAATTTGATGGTACCCAGACCTCAAATCAATTTTGCTGAATATACTAGCTCCGACCAACTGATCCATCAAATCATCAATCCTCGACAATTGATACCGATTCTTGATAGTAACTTTATTCAGTTGTCTGTAGTCTACACACAACCTCATAGATCCTTCCTTCTTCTTTACCAATAACACCGGTGCACCCCACGGTGACACGCTCGGACGAATGAACTCCTTCTCCAACAATTCTTCTATTTGACTCTTCAATTCGGTCAATTCAGATGCTGACATTCTATAAGGTGCCATCGATATAGGACTGGTTCCAGGAACTAACTCAATGGCAAACTCTACTTCCCTTTCAGGTGGTAGCTCTCTAACATCTTCTGGAAAAACTTCTGGAAATTCTCGTACCACTGGTAGTTCATTACTCACTACTCTTCCTTTCACTTCCATCGACGCAAAAAGCATAAACACGGCTGCCCCGTCTTGAATTGCTTCACCCACTTGTCTTGCAGTCATTTCCAACTCATCGACATTAACTTCTTCTAGAAAGATGACCGTATTCGTAAAACAGTTGATATGAACTCGGTTAAATTGCAACCAGTTCATTCCCAAAATAACGTCAAGTTGTTTGAGTGGAAGGCATACTAAGTCCATTCCAAACTTCCTACCAAATATATCCACAGGACAGTTCAAACATGCAGATGAAGTGGTCACTGAACCCGACGCAGGAGTGTCAATAACCATACTTCCACTAATCTTTGATATCTCTAAATTTAACCTCTTAGCACAATCCAATGAAATAAACGAGTGAGTCGCACCAGTATCAATAATCGCAATTAAAGGTGTATTATGTATGAAACACGTACCTTTAATCAGTCTATCCTCCGGAGTAGTTTCTGATCCAGACAAAGCAAAGACTTTCCCTCCAGCTTGGTCCTTCTTTGGTTTGGTGCACTGTGGACTGATATGACCCTCTTCTCCACAGTTATAGCAAGTTACGGTTCTCATTTTGCAGTCAGCAGCAATGTGACCCATTCTGTTACACTTGAAGCACTTCTTCTCTTCTTTCTTGCACTCATACCTCTTATGTCCTGTTTCACCACAGTTGAAGCACCTAACGGGAGCACCAGAATCTCCCCCACTAGGCCTTTTCCAATTACCAGCTCTTGGGTTTCCCCTACCATATGGTGTACCTCTGTCCATAGGCTTCTTACCCTTCTTATCAACTAACTCGCGAGAGTGAGATGATTTCAGCTTAAGACTGTCTTCCTCAAAGATTCTGCTACAGTCCACTAAATCAGCAAACCGGCGAATTCTTTGGTACCTGATACCCTGCTTGATCTCATCACGAAGACCATTCTCAAACTTGATACACTTAGAGAATTCTCCAGCTGCATCATTGGTGTAGTGTATGTAATGCTTAGCCAATTCCACAAATTTGGAAGCATATTCCGGCACTGTCATACTACCCTGTTTCAGCTCCAAGAACTCAATTTCCTTCCTTCCCCGCACATCTTCAGGAAAGTACTTCCTCAGAAATTCTCTCTTAAATATGGCCCAAGTAATCGCAATCCCATCTGAATCCAACTCAGTCCTAGTAGTAACCCACCAGTCATCAGCTTCTTCTGATAGCATGTGAGTACTGTACCTCACCTTCAGATTTTCTGCACAATCGATCACTCGGAAGATCCTCTCGATCTCTTTCAACCATTTCTGAGCACCATCAGGGTCATGGGTGCCTTTGAACAGTGGAGGATTGTTCCTCTGAAAGCTGTTCAACTGCCTGTCAGCACCAATCGCAGCTCCATTAGCATTCCCTCCCAGTACACCAGCAATCATGCCTAGAGCCTCTGCGATAGCGTCATCGTTCCTTCCACCTCTTCCAGCCATTGTTCTGCTAAATCACAAAACAACCTCATCAGAATAAAAGTATCGACAGTGTTTACCTTACACTAGTCGCATACAAGGGAACACTGACACTAAGACTCTGACTCTAACGACCGACTAAGCTCTGATACCACTATTGTAACACCCTTCTAAACCCCCGAGGAAAAATATAATATTATCAGAGTAATAACACATCAAGGATGCTACAATTAATAAATAAATAAAAACATCAAGTCGATTGTCATGCTTTATCAGAAATTAACCAATATCAAACATGTGTTTAGCACAGCGGAACTTAATTCAACAGTATTAGGAAACAACTCCACACAAATACTCAATACATAAACCATAGCCAAAATGGCAACAAAGTATAACGAGTAACGCTAAGACTAATCGATCCCAGTGTTACAATCAGAGCATGACTCGACACGAACTACGGGCTAGCCTACAAGCTATCTTCACCCAATCAAGACGCCGCTACATCCTAAATCTGAAATCATCAAAGTAAGGGTGAGTTTCATTCAAATTAATAACCATTATACAATCATAAGCAATAAGATCCCATAGCAATTATCATCCATTCAACATACATATAATCGGAAATTATTATAACAAGCAAACAATCAGCACATAAGCATCATCTATCACACCACACAATCATCCAATTATATCAAGCTATAATGCAATAAATGGACTGACACTTATGCATGTGGTACCAAGATTCGTGAATCACATCACAGGACTTCTCTCTTTGATACTGCCCTCTAGTCGCTCACACCCCACATGGGCACACGACTACTGCCTCATCGCTCACACCCCACATGTGCACACGATGACTTCCCGCTAATCTCCGCACAATGGGAATTAGCCTTCCAATGCAAATGATTTATGAATAATGCACACATGACACATACTTACATCATCATACATCATCATCATTCCGATGCTTAACATCGCTTATCACCTCTTACCAATAACATCATAACAAGTATGTTCATGTATAAGCATCATTCAATCATTCACAAACATACACCACATCATCACAATAACATATACATCACATTAATGTTAATTTCCACCTTAATCCAATTCAACAATAAATTAATCGAATAAATAAATAAGTCGGCCACTGCCCGTATTATTAATTCATCAGATAAAGCATCTCATTAGCTTCGCAACGCCCAAAACGGCACATAAATCGGATACTCAGATCAAAAGTTATGGGTTTTTGAAAATAAAACATTTTTATAAAATATGCTGCAGAACCCGGTTCGTCCCACATGGGAACCGGTTCCTGGCTGCATCCAAAATCACGCCTCTGATTTTTACTATGGGGAACCGGGTTGTCCCTATCTGGGAACCGGTTCCCAGCAACCCAGAATCCATACTTCTCTGTTTTTATAAGGGGGAACCGGTTCGTCCCACATGGGAACCGGTTCCTACGTACCTGCACAGCCAAACTCACCATTTTGACAGCATTTACCCTATCCCATTTCCCCAATTTCAGGTACATACGAACATAGCACACAAATACCATCAATTTTCACATCATCACACATTTCAGACAAGTTTTATCCAAGTATTAACAGCACATATCATAAGTATTAACAGAATCATGTAATTCATACAAATTCATCAAAACCTAACAAAATTCCCAAACCCGACACGTACGATTGAACTAGACAACAATCCTAATCAATCATACTACCTACAATCGCATAAGGATTACTAACCCGAAGAATCCCCCCTTACCTCAGAGTCGAATCTTCAAAGTTCTTCTCCCCCTTTGGCTCTTCTCACTTTCACGTGTTCTTCTTTTTCTCAGAGTCTGTCCCTTTTGCTTCCACCTCCCTCCTTTCCAATTCCTTTATTTTATGAAAAATAAAATAAAATATTATAATGGGCTTGCTTAGTTAACACCCCCTCTTCTGCTAACCACCACTCTAGCCCAAACCAATATTTCACCATTTTCCACAAAATTCCCAAAATTATTAATTCTAATAATTTAATTACAAAAAAATAATTAAATTAATAACAAGAATTAACGGGGTGTTACAACTCTCCCCCACTAAAAGAGTTTTCGTCCTCGAAAACATACCTCAAACGAAGAGTTCGGGATAGGAGTCCTTCATCTGACTCTCCAGTTCCCACGTAACATTTCCACCTGCAGCTCCTCCCCAAGCTACTCGGACTAAAGCTATCTCTTTACCACGTAGTTGCTTTAACTTCCGATCTTCAATCCTCATAGGCAACGCCTCAACCGTCATATTATCTCTCACTTGTACATCATCCACTTGGATTACATGAGACGGATCCGCAATATATTTCCTCAATTGAGATATATGGAATACGTCATGTAGGTTTGCAAGTGTTGTTGGTAAAGGAATACGATAAGCCACTTCTCCTACTCTTTCCGTAATCTGAAACGGACCAATAAAACGCGGCGTCAACTTCTTTGACTTCAGTGCTCGACCAACACCCGTCATAGGAGTTACTCTCAGAAACACATGATCTCCCTCTTGAAATTCAAGTGTCCTTCTCCTCTTGTCATGATAGCTCTTCTGACGACTTTGAGAAGCCTTCATCTTCTCTTGAATCATCTTAATTTTTTCCGTCGTATCTTGAACAATTTCTGGTCCAATCACTGCACCTTCACCAGATTCATACCAACACAGTGGTGTCCTACACCTCCTACCATACAAAGCTTCAAATGGAGCCATACCAATACTCGAATGGTAGCTGTTGTTGTAAGTAAATTCAATCAACGGCAAATAACTATCCCATGCTCCACCCTTTTCCAATACACAAGCACGCAATAGATCTTCCAATGATTGAATCGTCCTTTCAGTCTGACCATCAGTCTGTGGATGATAAGCAGAACTCAGCCTTAATTTAGTACCCAAGGCCTTCTGTAACCCTTCCCAAAATCTGGATGTAAATCTTGGATCTCTATCTGATACGATACTCGAAGGAATACCATGCAAACTTACTATTTTCTTAATGTACAACTGTGCCAACCTTTCCATCGAATAATCCATCCTCATTGGTATGAAGTGAGCAGACTTCGTCAGTCTATCCACAATAACCCAAATGGCTTCATAGTTCTTAGCTGTTCTTGGCAATCCAGATACAAAGTCCATGGATATGCTATCCCACTTCCATTCAGGAATAAATAAAGGCTGCATAGTCCCATACGGCTTCTGATGTTCGATCTTTGACTTCTGACAAGTCAAACAAGAATAGACAAATTCAGCTATTTCCTTTTTCATTCCAGGCCACCAGAATAACTTCTTCAAATCATGGTACATCTTAGTAGCACCAGGGTGAATACTCAATCCACTACGATGTCCTTCTTCCAAGATACTCTTCTTCAGTTCAGTAACGTCAGGAATACAAACACGGTCGCCGAATCTCATTATGCCATTCTCATCAATTCTGAACTCACCTCCTTTTCCTTGGTTAATCAAAGTCAATCTGTCAACTAGTCCCACATCTTCCTTCTGCCTTTCTCTGATTTCATCAAGAATTCCACTTGTCAGCTTTAACATACCTAACTTGATACTATTCGAAGTGCCTTCGCATACCAAACTTAAATCCCGGAATTGTTCAATCAAATCTAGTTCTCGCACCATCAACATCGACATATGCAAGGACTTCCTACTCAAAGCGTCAGCAACAACATTCGCCTTACCCGGATGGTAATTCAGCTCAAAATCATAATCTTTAAGGAACTCTAACCACCTCCTCTGTCTCATATTAAGCTCCTTCTGGTCGAATAGGTACTTAAGACTCTTATGATCACTAAATACCTCGAACCGTGAACCATAAAGGTAATGTCTCCATAATTTCAACACAAACACCACTGCTGCCAACTCTAAGTCATGAGTCGGGTAATTCTTCTCATGTACTTTAAGTTGCCTCGACGCATAAGCGACTACCTGTTGGTTCTGCATTAGCACACCTCCAAGTCCCATCAATGAAGCGTCACAATACACAACAAAAGATTCTGCCGGATTCGGCAAAATTAAAATAGGAGCACTAGTCAGCCTCTTCTTTAATTCTTGGAATCCTTCTTCGCATTTCGAGTCCCAAACGAACGCTTGACCCTTCCTAGTCAACTTCGTCAATGGTAGAGCTAACTTGGAAAATCCTTCTATAAACTTCCGATAGTAACCTGCAAGACCCAGAAAGCTACGAATTTCAGTAACGGACTTCGGAGCTTCCCACTGAGACACAGCTTCTACCTTTGTCGGATCTACGGCAATACCGCTCTTGGAAATTACATGACCCAGGAAACTCACTTCACTTAACCAGAAATCACATTTCGACAGTTTGGCATAAAGCTTCTTCTCTTTCAATACTCCCAGTACAATTCTGAGATGTTCTGCATGTTCTTCTTCACTTTTGGAATATATCAGAATGTCGTCAATGAACACCACGACGAATTTATCAAGATAAGGATGAAATATTCTATTCATATATTCCATGAAAACACCAGGTGCGTTAGTAACTCCAAACGGCATCACAGTGTATTCATAATGACCATACCTCGTTCTGAACGCAGTCTTCTGAATATCGTTCGCCTTCACACGAATTTGATGGTACCCAGACCTCAAATCAATTTTGCTGAATATACTAGCTCCGACCAACTGATCCATCAAATCATCAATCCTCGACAATGGATACCGATTCTTGATAGTAACTTTATTCAGTTGTCTGTAGTCTACACACAACCTTATAGATCCTTCCTTCTTCTTTACCAATAACACCGGTGCACCCCACGGTGACACGCTCGAACGAATGAACTCCTTCTCCAACAATTCTTCTATTTGACTCTTCAATTCGGTCAATTCAGATGCTGACATTCTATAAGGTGCCATCGATATAGGACTGGTTCCAGGAACTAACTCAATGGCAAACTCTACTTCCCTTTCAGGTGGTAGCTTTCTAACATCTTCTGGAAAAACTTCTGGAAATTCTCGTACCACTGGTAGTTCATTACTCACTACTCTTCCTTTCACTTCCATCGACGCAAAAAGCATAAACACGGCTGCCCCGTCTTGAATTGCTTCACCCACTTGTCTTGCAGTCATTTCCAACTCATCGACATTAACTTCTTCTGGAAAGATGACCGTCTTCGTAAAACAGTTGATATGAACTCGGTTAAATTGCAACCATTTCATTCCCAAAATAACGTCAAGTTGTTTGAGTGGAAGGCATACTAAGTCCATTCCAAACTTCCTACCAAATATATCCACAGGACAGTTCAAACATGCAGATGAAGTGGTCACTGAACCCGACGCAGGAGTGTCAATAACCATACTTCCACTAATCTTTGATATCTCTAAATTTAACCTCTTAGCACAATCCAATGAAATAAACGAGTGAGTCGCACCAGTATCAATAATCGCAATTAAAGGTGTATTATGTATGAAACACGTACCTTTAATCAGTCTATCCTCCGGAGTAGTTTCTGATCCAGACAAAGCAAAGACTTTCCCTCCAGCTTGGTCCTTCTTTGGTTTGGTGCACTGTGGACTGATATGACCCTCTTCTCCACAGTTATAGCAAGTTACGGTTCTCATTTTGCAGTCAGCAGCAATGTGACCCATTCTGTTACACTTGAAGCACTTCTTCTCTTCTTTCTTGCACTCATACCTCTTATGTCCTGTTTCACCACAGTTGAAACACCTAACGGGAGCACCAGAATCTCCCCCACTAGGCCTTTTCCAATTACCAGCTCTTGGGTTTCCCCTACCATATGGTGTACCTCTGTCCATAGGCTTCTTACCCTTCTTATCAACTAACTCGCGAGAGTGAGATGATTTCAGCTTAAGACTGTCTTCCTCAAAGATTCTGCTACAGTCCACTAAATCAGCAAACCGGCGAATTCTTTGGTACCTGATACCCTGCTTGATCTCATCACGAAGACCATTCTCAAACTTGATACACTTAGAGAATTCTCCAGCTGCATCGTTGGTGTAGTGTATGTAATGCTTAGCCAATTCCACAAATTTGGAAGCATATTCCGGCACTGTCATACTACCCTGTTTCAGCTCCAAGAACTCAATTTCCTTCCTTCCCCGCACATCTTCAGGAAAGTACTTCCTTAGAAATTCTCTCTTAAATATGGCCCAAGTAATCGCAATCCCATATGAATCCAACTCAGTCCTAGTAGTAACCCACCAGTCATCAGCTTCTTCTGATAGCATGTGAGTACTGTACCTCACCTTCAGATTTTCTGCACAATCGATCACTCGGAAGATCCTCTCGATCTCTTTCAACCATTTCTGAGCACCATCAGGGTCATGGGTGCCTTTGAACAGTGGAGGATTGTTCCTCTGAAAGCTGTTCAACTGCCTGTCAGCACCAATCGCAGCTCCATTAGCATTCCCTCCCAGTACACCAGCAATCATGCCTAGAGCCTCTGCGATAGCGTCATCGTTCCTTCCACCTCTTCCAGCCATTGTTCTGCTAAATCACAAAACAACCTCATCAGAATAAAAGTATCGACAGTGTTTACCTTACACTAGTCGCATACAAGGGAACACTGACACTAAGACTCTGACTCTAACGACCGACTATGCTCTGATACCACTATTGTAACACCCTTCTAAACCCCCGAGGTAAAATATAATATTATCAGAGTAATAACACATCAAGGATGCTACAATTAATAAATAAATAAAAACATCAAGTCGATTGTCATGCTTTATCAGAAATTAACCAATATCAAATATGTGTTTAGCACAGCGGAACTTAATTCAACAGTATTAGGAAACAACTCCACACAAATACTCAATACATAAACCATAGCCAAAATGGCAACAAAGTATAACGAGTAACGCTAAGACTAATCGATCCCAGTGTTACAATCAGAGCATGACTCGACACGAACTATGGGCTAGCCTACAAGCTATCTTCACCCAATCAAGACGCCGCTACATCCTTAATCTGAAATCATCAAAGTAAGGGTGATTTTCATTCAAATTAATAACCATTATACAATCATAAGCAATAAGATCTCATAGCAATTATCATCCATTCAACATACATATAATCGGAAATTATTATAACAAGCAAACAATCAGCACATAAGCATCATCTATTACACCACACAATCATCCAATTATATCAAGCTATAATGCAATGAATGGACTGACACTCATGCATGTGGTACCAAGATTTGTGAATCACATCACAGGACTTCTCTCTTTGATACTGCCCTCTAGTCGCTCACACCCCACATGGGCACACGACTACTGCCTCATCGCTCACACCCCACATGGGCACACGATGACTTCCCGCTAATCTCCGAACAATGGGAATTAGCCTTCCAATGCAAATGATTTATGAATAATGCACACATGACACATACTTACATCATCATACATCATCATCATTCCGATGCTTAACATCGCTTATCACCTCTTACCAATAACATCATAACAAGTATGTTCATGTATAAGCATCATTCAATCATTCACAAACATACACCACATCATCACAATAACATATACATCACATTAATGTTAATTTCCACCTTAATCCAATTCAACAATAAATTAATCGAATAAATAAATAATTCGGCCACTGCCCGTATTATTACTTCATCAGATAAAGCATCTCATTAGCTTCGCAACGCCCAAAACGGCACATAAATCGGATACTCGGATCAAAAGTTATGGGTTTTTGAAAATAAAACATTTTTATAAAATATGTTGCAGAACCCGGTTCGTCCCACATGGGAACCGGTTCCTGGCTGCATCCAAAATCACGCCTCTGATTTTTACTATGGGGAACCGGGTTGTCCCTATCTGGGAACCGGTTCCCAGCAACCCAGAATCCATACTTCTCTGTTTTTATAAGGGGGAACCGGTTCGTCCCACATGGGAACCGGTTCCTACGTACCTGCACAGCCAAACTCACCATTTTGACAGCATTTACCCTATCCCATTTCCCCAATTTCAGGTACATACGAACATAGCACACAAATACCATCAATTTTCACATCATCACACATTTCAGACAAGTTTTATCCAAGTATTAACAGCACATATCATAAGTATTAACAAAATCATGTAATTCATACAAATTCATCAAAACCTAACAAAATTCCCAAACCCGACACGTACGATTGAACTAGACAACAATCCTAATCAATCATACTACCTACAATCGCATAAGGATTACTAACCTGAAGAATCCCCCCTTACCTCAGAGTCGAATCTTCGAAGTTCTTCTCCCCCTTTGGCTCTTCTCACTTTCACGTGTTCTTCTTTTTCTCAGAGTCTGTCCCTTTTGCTTCCACCTCCCTCCTTTCCAATTCCTTTATTTTATGAAAAATAAAATAAAATATTATAATGGGCTTGCTTAGTTAACACCCCCTCTTCTGCTAACCACCACTCTAGCCCAAACCAATATTTCACCATTTTCCACAAAATTCCCAAAATTATTAATTCTAATAATTTAATTACAAAAAATAATTAAATTAATAACAAGAATTAACGGGGTGTTACAATGTGAATGGATTATATTGAGGTAAAAGAAGGTCTTGAGTCATGTTTTGAGTTTTGGATCCATGTCCTGATTAAAAGTCAACTATCTTGGTGAATTTAGGTCAAAAACCCTAATTGTCGACCAAATGAAATTGATGACTGTAGATCTTGAATTGAAGTGTAATGCCTTATGGATATTGTCATATGGATTATTTGAAGATTATTGAAACAATTGATAGGTGTCCTGGAGCTTTTTAGGGTTTCCCAAAGGTGGTCCCTGATTTCAGTCCTTGATGGGTTGAAAACCTTAGCTGAGCAAACTTGAGTTCTGATAACTGTTGTCTAATCAACATAGGTGAATAAATGAATCATTTGAATCCTATGATTGTATTAGATTCTATTCTCATATTGATTGATTCTTTGCCTGAACTCTTTTGTCCTTGAGTACCCTCGACTGGGTATCAGACAAGCAAGTGACTGCTCTGAGTACCTGTCCTGAGTTTGATGAGGTACTTGGAGGTATGACATCTCAAGGGGGTAAAATTAGGGTATGACACACTTCACCTTCCCCCCCTAAATCCATCCTTAAATGCAATAACAATGTAAACAAAAATTTACGACTGTTGCTTCACCCGCCGCCACCCAAATATAAAGTTGTGCTACCTTCCCCCTAAATTCTAAAGCTCGAACATCAAAGGGTTTTTATTATTACTTTTTCTCTTCTTCTTCCTCTATCATCTTCACCCGACCATCAAACATGAGTATACCCTCTCAATGAGTTTACTCATTCTGCTACCTTAAACGACTAACTTGTAAGTGTTCGATTTTGTTTTCATTTCCCTTTCTACTATGTAACGATTCTGATTGTTATTAATTTGTTTTTTGTTAGTATTTTAGGATTTTGAACTCTGTTTGTGTTAAATTCTTGAATTTCTACTATGAATGATAGTATTTTAGGGTTTAGAATTTGATACACGGTGAAAGAATGGGAAGACTCATGATAACACCATTGTTATGGATTTGAGAGTGAAAAATGAATTTTTGAGTCTAGCTACCGAATTGCAGTTAATGGATCATCAAGAAGGACAAATTAGACGTTGCTATGAATTAATTAGATTATAAAATTTCCTATGTATTTTTGGCACTATGAATATTATTATTATAAGATTGGGATTTGATATGTTTTTCGGTTTTTTGTATTACATGACATGATTATGGAACTCACATTTTTTTGATATCATGATGTTTATTTGATATTACATGTTTTTGTATTGAAATTAATTTTACTACGTTTAAAAGTGATTGAAAATCAAATAAAAAATATTACAAAATAATAATAACATAAATAGAAATAATTTAAAGAAAAAAATAATACTGAATTTAAAAATATTTCAGTAGATTATAATTAAAATAAAATATATTTAAAAAATATTATAGAAGAAAATTAGCGAATTACAACAGTTCATTTTAGAAGGTTACGACGGTTAGAACCGTCACAATTAAAATTAAAAACAAAAAACAAACGACATTTCCCGACTGTTGGTAACCGTCGCAATAATCATTTTACGTCAGTTCCCCAACCGTCGTAACATAGAACGACAGTTGGTATAACGATTTTGACAACCGTCGCAATACAGCCTTGCGACACACGTTTTTAGGACAGAATAACAACCGTCGTGATTTGCAAATTGTGACGGTTCTAACCGTCGTAACCTTCTAAAATGAACCGTCGTAATTCGCTAATTTTCTTGTAGTGTAGCCACAAAAGAAAGATTGCACAGGTTTGGGTTATTGAATTCTATGAGCTGCTGTTTCTATAATGCAACTGAAAATATGAACCATTTGATGTTTGAATGCACTAAAACTCGGGCTATTTGGCAATATGTTTTGGACTGGCTGCAAATCCACCATAATCTGCTGCGATGGGATGAGGAAATGATGTGGATGCTGGGCAGAAGCAAAGGAAAAGGCTCCACTTTGTCCATTTTAAAGTGTACTTTTACATAGACAATCTATGAAACTTGGTTGTATAGAAACAAATGTAGTTTTGGTAGCCATATTGAGAATAGTATTATAGGACCTAAGATAGTTGATATGGTTTTGTATAAACTTAGGCAACATGTTGCTAAGTTAATGATGCCTTAGGTTCTCGTTGTTTGTTTGTGGCTGGATCTTTTTGATCGCCTTGCGTTGTAACGCTTTTTGGTTTTGAATAAAGTTTAATCATTTCCAGAAAAAAAAACATTTATTTTATATATAAAAATATGATATTCTCTCTTTTTAATAAAAATACAATTATTTTCATGAAAAATATAATATTTTCTTTATAAATAAGTAACTGGTGTATGAGCGTCCTTTACTGCCTAGCCTACAAATATAACGATAAAATTCTAATACGAAAAAGGTGTTTAAATAAACTTGAATATATATATTTGAATAAATATAAGTATTTTAAATAAGAGTGGAGATCAACTTAAGACTAAATTTTTTTAACTTACTCTAAACTATAACTTTTAAATTGAATCAAATGATTAATAAATATTTTTATTTAATTAATTATTAGATTAAATAAAATTTAAAAATTATTACATAGAATAAATTAAAAAAACTTACTCTTAAAATAAGTTGATCTCCACTCTTTAAATAAAAGTAGTATATATATTAAATTTTTTAAATATATAAATTTGCATAAATTTAATATAAAATACATTTTTTTGGTGTAAGTTCATTAGCTCATTTTTAACATTGTATTGTCAGCATCTAGAATTTGATCCTACTAGTGACAATATTAAAATAAAAAAATATATTTCTTTTATAAAATATAAAGTTTAAATTAAATAAAAATAAATTTTACATTTAATTGTAGTATAAATGTATTAAAATGTTTAGTTTTACATATGTATACTAGTCAGACACTAGTGCAGCCGCACAAGTAAATTTATTTAATACGATATAAAATTATATTTAGAAATGTATCTAAATTTAAAATTATTATTAATTTTAAAATGAACAGTAATTATATCAAATCAATTGTAATAAAATACAAAGAGAAAAAGGGACCAGTAAGATGAAAGAAAAAAAGAATATTTAATATTTAAATTAAGGATTTTATCTTTTAAATTTAAATATTTTTATCAAAATAAAATATGCATTGTGCTTATAGTGACTTGTGCAATAGAAAATTTATTTGATAAAATATAAAATATATTTATATACAGATATAAATTTGAAATGAATTATTTAATTGTAAAATAAAAAATAATTATATAAACTCAATTGTATTAAATAGTCATGCAAAAAGAAGAAAAAAAACTTACTCGTGAGAAGAAGAAAGAAAAAAAAAAAGAAATTTTGATATTTTGAAATAAGGATTTTGCCTTTCAAATTAAGACAAATTGTTGATTAAAATAAAATAGACATTGTACTGAAAATGATCTATGAGATATAAAAATTATTTGATACGATATAAAATGTATCTAGATACGCATGTAAAGTTTAAAATGATTTACTTGATTGTAAAATGAACAACAAATATATAAATTTAATTGTATTTAATACTCATATAAAATGAAGAAAAAAAGAACCATGAGATGGAGGAAGAAAAAATTTAGAAATAACGATTTTGTCATTTAAATTAAGGCAATGATTGGTTAAAATAAAATAGATATTGTGTTGATAGTGACTCGTAATATAAACTAAAATGTTAATTTTATTAAAATTAAAAAATAAATATTAGTATTTTTAGTAATAATATAAAAATAGAGAGACAAAATTAAAATGAAAGTGAGAAAGCATGAGAAAAGAAAATGTGAGAGAGATTTAAAATTTTAATCAAGAGAGAAAGAGTGGATGTAATATTTAATTTAATTGTGATTTCATTGGTGAAGTTGGAAAATGAATGTCAAATGTCAATCTTGGAAAGAGTTAGATATATAGTAGATTGTTGAAATTGGACATATGGCATACTATAATTCGAGATGGTAATGGAAAAAGTAAATATTACTTAAATGCTCTTTTCTTATCGTAAATAACTTGTGGTGAAAGGGTAATTTAGGGAGTTCGTGCAATTGATTTTTAATGGTTAGATAAAACATGTTGGATTTTTTGGTAGGTCTTAAGAAAACATTTTGACCCCACACGATTCATGATTGAGGAGTTATGTACATTTTCCCTCTTTTATATCATGTCATTAAGAGTGGGTTGGATTATAGCCTATACCTAATAGAGCCTCCTACAATGGGTAACTCGTCTAACTTAATAGGATCGGGCAAAGGCAACTGATGGGTTGGGTTGACCATGTCGGCCCAAAACTAATACGAAGACAATATTTTGATTGAGATTCAAAGGTTATCACTATTATGGCTGATTGAGAGCATTATGGCTTGGGATTTGACAATAAAATATGATTGCCAATTATCATTAAGAGATCATACTGGTTAAAGAAATTCACATTAATTGGCCTATGATGGTTATTAAGTAAAGGATATGAACCACAAGTGTATTATATGAACATTAAAATCACAAAGCATAAGATGAATCCCAAGTTCAAAAGTTCAACTGTTTATCAAGATAATGGCCAAGTTATCAGATGAAAGTCAAAGGTCTAGATGAATCCTCAGGTTTCAGATGCAGCAATCTCCAAGCAAAAGGAAAGTCTAACCTAACTCCAAAAGTCCAAGCTCCTCAAGCTTGGGATAGTAACATCAAGACCACAAAAAATCATTAAGAGTTTTTTTTAGGATTTTGTCATATTTAGATGTTTTTGGTCTTTTAGCAAGTAAACATAAAGCAATAAATACAAGAAGCATAAACATAATGATAAGAAATAAATGACATGAATGTAAATGGAAAAATGATAAAGAGCATTAACGTAAAGGTGCATAAAAGTAAATATACATAATAGTAAATTTATCACAATTATAGGTCAATGTTAGTTGTTAATGATCAATCAACCAAATCGGGACAATTTAGCGCTATGTTAAGCAATCATAAATGTACTTATGTAGAAGTAGCACATATATGAGGTCGGTCAATAGCAATTTATGTGCTATACATGTTAGAGAAATGATAAAGATCATTGTCCTCAAACAATGTAGCAAAAGTCAAAACAAAAGAAAGAGATGATGAAGAAGAAAATTGATTAAGCACAAGGGCAATGGTATGATATCATTTCTTCAATCAAACTTCTTCATAATACAATGAGATGAAACTTATCATTAATCTAAAGTACCAAAAATGATTAAATGATCATTTAATGATAAGTTTGAAATGATGAAAGTTAGTTCAATCAAAGTATCAATTCAAGTCCAAATGAACAAGATGAAACATCGAAATAATATTAAAATAATGTAGAAATCAATAAAAAAGTTTTGAAAATGGTTTTAATATGGAAATTAAAAGGAAAATGCCAAAGAGGTATCAAAATGTCAAATAAATATCTCAAAAAATTTGAGAAAATCATAAATAATATAAGTATTGAGACCTTAAAAGTTGGGATAAAAAATGCTTCAAAAAGATGGAGAAATAAATTGTTAAAAAGTAATTAAAAATCATTTTTAAATTCTAAAAAAAAAAAATACGATAGAAAATATTTTTATGAAATTATGGAAAAAAATTGGAGTGAAAAAGGTTTTAGGAGCTATTATAAATAATTTTTGAAAGAAAATAGAATTAAAATGACTTGAAATAGAAAAAAGAAAATAAAATGGCAACGGATAGTTGAGGTGGCATGCTCTGATTGGTTAATTTCAAACTTTGGCTCCAAAACGCGTGTAGCTTCATCTTCAACCTCCAGCCATTTTGATTTTTACAGAATCATAAACTAGTTATTTTAAGCTCTAACGACACATTATTGAGCTTCAACTAACATCATCGTTCATGTCTCTCTGCTCTAGAAAAAATTATTTGATCTGAGCAAAGAGAATTTGCATAAAAATGAAAGAACCCTAAAAACTTCAAAGTTAAATTAAATGATGAACACAATGAATAAATTCCAGTTAGGTGAGGGCTTTTGATCAATGGAATAGGACGAAGAAAGTGGTATCTCGTTTCAGTGGAATAGGAACTCGTATATACCTTTCCTAAGTGATCTTCAAGGTATGAAAATGGTGGAATCAAGTTGATACTTGCAAGATGTTTCAAACTTCTGTAAGCTTCAGTTAGCTTCAGATGAAGATGATGAAGCTTTCTGGGCAGAAAAATTGAGTTGAAATGAACTTAAAATGAGAAAACAATCTTTTGGTTTTTTTGAGCTTTTTATGAGTAATGGAGGCAGAGTTTCTGTTGCTTTTAAAGCTTAAAAATGAAGGGGAAATGATTCTATATTTATAGGAAAATGAATAAGCTTATCATGTGTGATATTCAGATCCTAATCGTGTGAATTCATTCTAGAATTTTCTCAATTTGCAAATCGTGTGAAGCAAGGGTGAAATGCGTGAATTTGGAGCAATTACAATTCGTTTTGTATTGTACCAGATGCGTTTGCTCATGATTAACAAGTTTTCAAATTTGAAAGTGGTCCAAGTTAAGATTTTGCATGATTCCAAGTTATAGGTCACGACCTAAAACAAAGTTCAAGTCACCATGTTTATGCCTAGGCCAAATGAAATTGGCTCGTCCATTTTCATATTTTTCTTGAGCCAAATGTTCCTTTCATGGAGTAGAACACAATGTAAAAAAACTAATTCAAATGGATGTTTGATGTGAAAATGGCAAGCTTGAGAAGTTAGTGTCATAACTCAGAAAATCAGGTCTGGCATTAGGTCGACCAGGTCATGGACATAGTTTTATGCACATGTGGCCTGAAATTCCATTCAAAATTTGAGATACTTAGAGGTTGAATTGATGTTTGACATTTGAATGAAAGTTGTAGAGGACATCAAGAGGGTCATTTAGCCTCAAGAAGCGCCCATAATAGTTGAAAATTGAGAAAGTTAGGCACTTTTGACCAAATGGTGTGCCATACTTGGTTTTAGGTCAAACCAACTTAGACCAACTTGAGATTTTTGGTGTTTTCTTGCATTACAAGGCACCGTGATGAACAAATGAACTTCAAATAATTGAAACTTGAATGACCCTTGATTAATCTTGATGGTTGCTTGAGAAAATACATGGAAAAGGCATGGAAATAAACCATGAACCAAACTTGAATCACTTGTACAAATAAGCCTCAATCTTGAACCTCTTTTGATCCAATGATGTTGAATGAAGCTTGACATACATACGGCCTAATATTATAGGTCATTCCTTGAATAAAAGTCCATTTGACCAAGAGTTGACCAATCCTTTGACCTTGAGGAACCAAAACCCTAACTTAGAAATAATACTTGATCTTTGGGAAAACTTTAACCACAAGCCAAGTTACTTTGAGCTTTTGAACATGAAATAAGATCCTCTTGAGTAGTAGAAACTCTCTTGCCTTTTGATTATCAACCCTACCTTGCATAATATGAGCAAAGGAAAATAATAAACAAACATGTTTTTGTATTTTGAATAAAGGTTAGTGAAAGTTAGATGATAAACATAAGCAAATAAATATGAAAAAATAAACACAAGGGTGCTTGGTGATCTCTCACAAAAGGTAAACCCAAAGACTAGGGGGAGAGAAGAGAACCATGCTTGTGATCTTGTTCAAATGCAAATGAATGATAGGTGGAATCTTAGGGGTAAAAACTCGAGTATGACACTCTCCTATCCTTTAGTCAAGATAGTGAACATTGTTTTTCTTTTAAAATTGGCAAAGATTTATAACGTTGAGAAAAACACAATTTTCACTTTTTAGGCTCAAATGAGTTGTCAAAGAATCACGCCCTCCCAAGGTAGGATTTTTGGTAAAGTAGGTTTTTTAATCAATAACAAACAATTTCTTGATCATATCCATGAATTCAAATAAACCAAGTAATATTAAGAATTATATGAAATCCACATAGTTAGTATGCATATCTTCTCTCATTTATTTATGTAAAACATGAGGATGCATACATCTCACTTGGTTAGGCTTATATGATTGTTAGCTTTCATTAATATGTTTTCACTAGACATTAGTAAAATCATAATTTTTTAAGCAATTATTTAATGGTCATGCTATAATTCACGTATAGTCAAACATCAATCATGAATGAAGCATTTAAAACAAAAACCTTTTCATCATGTCACTGATTTTGACTTTTATCATTATTCTAGCCTATGTGATTCCTAAGAATTTTACTTTTCAGGTCAATTAAACCATCTACACATGATGAATCTGGTCCATCACTGTTCATGAATGGAAAAGGGTGTTGGTTATCGTGTGAATCGAGATCAAACCTATGATGCCTGATAACACGATTTTATATCGTATATTCAGCCTGAAATCCATAGATATTTATAGCATTTTCCGTTTATTATATTGATTTATTATGATATTACGCGAGTTTTTGCTTTGTTTCAGGTTTTACACTCTTATTATGACTAATTGTGAAAAAGAGAAGAAATGGAGCTAAAACGACCCATATCTATGCCTAAAAGATGAAAAATAGGTGCTGAAGTAAAAAGGGAGTGCAAATAAGGCCCAAGTGTGCTGAAAGAGACCCAAAGACCCAATGAAGCAATCCAGCCCACGAAGGAAAGCAGCCCAATCCACACAAGTAAGCGGAGACGCACGTCTCCAACGTCTCTATGCTACATCAGCAAAAGGGAGACGCACGTCTCCATTTCCCTAAAGTTTCTCCACTTGAGACGCACGTCTCAAGTCATGCGCCCAGTCTTCCTGAAGAATCGGAGACGCACGTCTCCAAGCCAGTCTGAAGAGCTTCCTCTTTTCACGCAACGTCACTGCAAAACATCCCCTATAAATAGAAGCAGTCACTTCAGTCCAAAGTGTCCGATTTCCTGCCAACGAAGTGCTGCCGAAATGGTACCGTGAATCATATTTTTCATTCTGCTTTCATTCAAACACTTATTTTCTCACAACGATTTCTACACTGGAAATTGTTGTGAACTTTTTATAAATCTAGCCTTACGTTAGATTTATCGTTTTTATTTCCTTGTTTTATTTTCTGTCCGTTTAAATTCCGAAGAACGATCCAGCCAACTTGTGGTGGAGGTTCGATACTTGAAGATTTGTACTTTCCATTTATTTAATTCAGGTTTAATATTTACCGCCTTATTTATCTGTTTATTTGCATGATATATTGTATGCCTATTAACATGCCTATTATTATAAACCGAATCTAGTTATGCATGTTTAACCATATTAATATGTCTGGCTAAATTACTAAGGTGTCGGTATGTAGAGTAAGTTAACCGAGGGATCCGAAATAAATTGGCTTAATTATGTTTTATTAAATATCACTTATTTTTGGTTTATATGTCTAATTTAATTAGTAAGTCTTAAAACCAATAGAGCGAAAGTTTGAGGGGTTAAGACGGTCAAAGGTTAAAATCAATAGAGCGAAAGTTTGAGATCTTTAACCAGATAGTAGACATAGGACATTAGTTTTAAGGATGGCGAAAGCGTATTAAAACTAATTGGGACTTATTTATTTTCAAAAATTGTTTTTACACCCGAGCGGGATGGCGAAAGCGTACGTTCGGGATATTAGCATGTTCCGAGTCAACAGAGCGAAAGTTTGAGATTAGGGGATTTAAATAGATAACAACTTCATAAAATAGGCATTTTATTAATTACGTTGTTTCCAAAAAGCTCTTCTAAAATCTAATGGGATGGCGAAAGCGTACATTAGGATTAGGATAGTAATCTGAATCAACAGAGCGAAAGTTTGAGACGAGGATTTTTAATCAATTGAATTAGTAAAGATTTTTAATTAAATTATGCAAAAGCCAATGGACCTTCGGATTACCTTAAGTTAAACGAAATACATACTGATACCTGTCTTTTATTATATTCTTTATTTCTCACTATCACTCTCCCTTAGGAACAATCAAAATTTTAGTAGCCCTAGCTTTACATAGTAACCTTAGATAACTGTAGATCGATTCATAGTCCCTGTGGATTCGATATCTTTTAAAACTACAGGACACGACTGTGCACTTGCAGTCATCAGATTTATAGACACGTAAAGTCGCGATCAAGTTTTTGGCGCCGTTGCCGGGGACTATTTAAGTCGATATCGTAACTCACTGTTACACCGTAGAGACTAGGACAATTCTTCCCTTTCTTTCTGAACGATTGTATGCCAAATACTCGTTCACAAGGAGGAGATTTAATACAACGAATTAACGAGATCGAACGTTTCATTAACGTCAAACGTCGAGCTCGCAATCTTCCCGAAGTAGCACCAATTCCTATTAATCAGGAATTGACTTTTACTGATCAAATTAATCAAATCACCCCAAAGTTAGAGATGGCTGCTCTTCGTCCGCTTAGAGACTATGCCGCTCCTTCGCACGCTGAACCGCACTCAAGTATCGCACCACCTGCGATTGAGGCAAACAATTTCGAACTGAAACCTTCGCTGGTCCAAGCTGTTCAACAGAATCAATTCTCTGGAAGCCCTGTAGACGACCCTAACCTTCATTTATCTGTGTTCGTGCAATACGCCGACACTGTCAAAGCTAACAACGTTAGTCCCGAAGCTATTCGATTACGTCTCTTTCCTTTCTCCTTAAGAGATAGAGCTAGAGCGTGGCTTCAATCCCTGCCTTCTAATTCCATAACCACATGGGACGAATTGAAGAGAGTGTTCTCAGCGAGATACTTTCCGCCTAGCAAAACTGCTATGCTTAGAGGTCAAATCAACGGATTTACCCAGAAAGATAACGAATCACTCTTCGAAGCTTGGGAACGTTACAAGGACATGCTTAGAATATGCCCTCATCATGGACTCGAACCATGGCTGATCATCCATACTTTCTATGGTGGTCTCTTATATAACACTAAAATGACTATAGATGCCGCTGCTGGCGGAGCATTAATGGACAAACCCCATGATGAAGCATACAAACTCATAGAGAATATGGCACAAAACCATTACCAATGGGGCGGAGAACGAGCCGCTCTAGACAAAACCCAAACCAAAGGAGGAATTACGAAGTAAGTGGTATAGACTGCGTTAACGCTAAAGTAGACGCTTTAACTCAAAAGATCGAGAACTTAACCATCACTCCTTCAGCCACCGCTGCTGCTGTAACACCTAACTGCGAGATCTGTGGATTGACTGGACATGTAGTTGCCGAATGTCAACTCTTGACTGGAGTCCCATCTGATCAAGTAAACTATGCTCAAGGAAACCCTTATTCTAACACGTACAACCCTGGATGGAAAAACCGCCCGAACTTTTCTTATAAGAACAACAATGCGTTGTACGCACCTAGACAAGCACCTGCTGTACCACCTGGCTACCAAAAAGCGCCTTTAGTTGCTCAAAATACCCCTAGGAAGTCGAATCTAGAAATCATGATGGAAAACTTTATAGCTTCCCAACAACAAACCAATAAAGACTTCCTGAACCAAAACATCCACAACAGCGAGCAACTAAAACAACTATCGAACAAAGTAGATGCTTTAGCTACTCATAACAAAATGCTAGAAACTCAAATCTCACAAGTAGCCCAACAACAAGCACCTACTGCTGCCCCCTGCTGGCACGTTTCCTGCTCAACCACAACCTAATCCTAAAGGACATGCGAACGCAATAACACTACGAAGTGGAATGAATTACGATGGACCCATTGATCCTAGAACTCAAAACGTACCCATGTCACAACAAGAGCCAAAGGAAACCCAAAAGACATCAACTGATGACCAAACTGCTAAGACTAAAGAGAACAATAACGAAGTGGAACCTGAAAAAGAGAAACCTTATGTTCCACCACCACCTTATAAGCCACCAATTCCTTATCCTCAGAGATTAGCTAAATCAAAAACCGAAGCGCAATTTAAAAGATTTGTAGAACTTCTGAAACAATTAAACATAACCATATCATTCACAGAAGCCATAACTGAAATGCCTTCGTACGCTAAATTTCTAAAAGAAATCTTATCAAACAAAAAGAAACTCGAGGATAACGAAACCGTAACGCTTACCGCTGAATGTAGCGCTATCATCCAAAATAACATGCCTCCAAAACTGAAAGACCCTGGTAGTTTCTCTATACCCTGCGTAATAGGTAAAACCATTATAGAGAAGGCCTTGTGCGATTTAGGAGCTAGTGTTAGTTTGATGCCTCTTTCAACCTGTAGGAAACTAAATCTAGGTGAGCTTAAAGCAACGAGAATGTCTCTTCAACTAGCTGACCGTTCAGTAAAATACCCTGTAGGAATGTTAGAAAATATCCCTGTTCGTGTAGGTCAATTCTACATCCCAACTGACTTCATCATAATGGATATCCAAGAAGATTCTAACATTCCGATCATATTAGGAAGACCGTTCTTAGCAACCGCTGGTGCAATTATAGATGTAAAGCGAGGAAAGCTTACTTTCGAAGTAGGAGAAGAGAAAATAGAATTTATCCTTTCCCAATTCCTAAAAGCACCTTCTATAATTGACACATGCTGTTCTGTTGACATAACCGACGAGTGTGTCAAAGAAATAAAATCCGAACCAATTAAGGAAACTGAGATCCTAAGAATTCCTATGCCGCCAATTCTTGAAGATGACAACTGGCGTGAGGAATATCAAGATGACCACCTGAGTGAATGCTTAGCTTTAACTCCCGATCCTATACCTGGACCTAAGAAACCTGCTATAGAGCTGAAAACACTTCCTACCGATCTTAGATACGAATTTCTAGACGAAGAACTAAACCGACCAGTTATAGTGAACGCCAACTTAGGACGAACTGAGACTGAAAAATTACTTAATGTCCTAAGAAAATACCCGACCGCTTTAGGATATAACATATCAGATTTGAAAGGAATAAGTCCTTCCCTCTGTATGCACCGCATTATGCTCGAAGACGATTGTAAAACCTCTAGGGAACATCAAAGGCGGATAAATCCTATTATGAGCGATGTGGTTAAAAAGGAAATCCAAAAGCTGCTAGAAGCCGGAATAATATATCCTATATCCGATAGTAAATGGGTTAGCCCTGTTCACGTCGTACCAAAGAAAGGAGGAGTTACTGTAATCACTAACGCTAAAGGCGAATCTGTAGCACAACGTACCCAAACTGGATGGAGAATGTGCATTGACTATAGGAAGCTAAACAAAGCTACCCGAAAAGACCATTTCCCTTTACCTTTCATAGATCAAATGCTCGAACGCCTAGCTAAACACTCGCATTTCTGTTATCTGGATGGATACTCCGGATTTTTCCAAATTCCTATCCACCCTGACGACCAAGAGAAGACCACGTTTACCTATCCTTATGGTACATTCGCTTATAGACGAATGCCTTTTGGGCTTTGCAATGCACCCGCGACCTTCCAAAGATGCATGATGGCAATATTTGCCGACTTCCTAGATGGAATAATGGAGGTCTTTATGGACGACTTCTCTGTCTGTGGAGGAAGTTTCGAAACATGTTTAGAGAACCTTGAACTGGTACTTAAACGATGCGTAAGCGTTAACCTAGTCCTTAATTGGGAAAAATGCCATTTCATGGTTCGACAAGGAATTGTACTTGGACACATCGTATCCGATAGAGGGATCGAAGTAGATAAAGCTAAAATCGAAATTATCGAAAACCTTTAACCTCCCAAAACCGTTAGAGAAATAAGAAGTTTTCTGGGACACGCTGGTTTTTACCGACGTTTCATTAAGGATTTCTCTAAAATTACAAAACCCTTAACTGAACTACTAATGAAAGACGCCGAATTCATTTTTACCGATAAATGCACTGAAGCATTTCATACGCTTAAACGAGCATTAATCTCTGCGCCAATTATGCAACCTCCCGACTGGAATGAGCCTTTCGAAATAATGTGTGACGCGAGTGATTATGCTGTAGGAGCCGTTCTAGGGCAAAGAAAAGATAAGAAACTACATGTCATATACTATGCGAGTAGAACCCTAGACGAAGCTCAAATGAATTACGCCACGACAGAAAAAGAATTATTAGCTGTCGTATTTGCACTAGACAAGTTCCGTTCTTATCTGGTAGGAGCCAAAATAATCATATACACTGACCATGCCGCCATTAGGTACCTCCTAACCAAAAAGGACGCCAAACCAAGACTTTTGAGATGGATCTTGTTACTACAAGAGTTCGACCTAGAAATTAAAGATAAAAAGGGTACTGAAAATGTCGTAGCAGATCACCTCTCTCGATTGGAAAATCTAAAACCCGAACAAGTACCAATTGACGATGATTTCCCTTATGAAAGACTCATCGCTCAATTAGAAGCAAATGAATTCGAACCATACCATCCAAACGCTGAAACCAACAACTTAGCTGAAATAGCTTTAGCCCGCTCTGACACACCTTGGTATGCAGATTTCGTAAACTACCTAGCTGCTGGTGTGCTTCCTCCTGATCTAAGTTACCAACAGAAGAAGAAATTCTTCCATGACCTAAAACATTACTATTGGGACGACCTACTCCTGTTCAAAAGAGGCCCCGATGGAATCTTTAGACGTTGTGTACCCGAGGAAGAAATAGGAAGTATAATAACACACTGCCATTCTGCACCGTGTGGAGGATACCATAGCACATCTAGAACCTGCGCCAAAATCCTTCAATCTGGACTTTTCTGGCCCAACCTGTGGAAAGACGTTTATTTTGCTGTAATAAACTGTGATAGATGCCAACGAACCGGAAACATTTCGAGACGTGATGAAATGCCTCAAAAAGGCATTCTTGAAGTAGAAATATTTGACGTTTGGGGAATAGACTTTATGGGTCCGTTTCCGTCGTCGTTTGGAAATCAATATATATTCGTAGCTGTCGATTACGTTTCAAAATGGATAGAGGCTATCGCTTCTCCTACAAACGATACACGAGTAGTTATCAAACTCTTCAAAAACGTCATCTTCCCTAGGTTCGGTGTGCCAAGATTGGTAATTAGCGATGGTGGTTCCCATTTCATTTCAAGAATACTTGAGAAACTCCTTCGAAAATATGGAGTAAATCATCGAATAGCTACACCATACCACCCACAAACAAGCGGACAAGTAGAAGTATCTAACCGCGAAATAAAACAAATATTGGAGAAAACTGTTGCTATATCTAGGAAAGATTGGTCAACCAAGCTAAATGAAGCTTTATGGGCTTATAGAACAGCTTTCAAAACTCCAATAGGAACTACCCCATTCAAACTCGTTTATGGAAAATCATGCCACCTACCGGTAGAGTTAGAACATAAAGCCTATTGGGCCATTAAGAACTTAAACCTAAACTACACTGCCGCTGGTGAGAGACGACTTCTAGACATAAACGAATTGGAAGAACTTAGACAAGACGCTTACGAAAACGCCAAAATCTATAAAGAGAGAACGAAAAAATGGCACGACAAGCGTATATCTAGGAAAAATTTTAGCATAGGCGATAAAGTACTTTTATTTAATTCTAGACTAAAATTATTTCCTGGTAAGTTACGATCTAGATGGTCCGGCCCTTTCGAAATAACTAACATATTTCTGAGTGGAGCGATAAAAATCAAAGGAGAAACCGTCAAATCTTTTGTCGTCAATGGGCAACGCCTTAAGTATTACCATCATCTCGAACACGATGAAAACATCGAAGTTTTTAAACTTGACGAGCTGCCCGCTCATTCGAAAAAATAGTTTTCTATTTTTAAAATCGTCGAGCTTACGACATAAAGCAAAGCGCTTGGTGGGAGACAACCCACATTTATTTATTCTTTTATTTTACTTTATTTTTATTTTTAACCTTTTAATTTTCATTTAAATAATCTACTATTTTTAATTATTTTAATTTTAATCATTTTTTTTACTTTTTTTTCATACATCTTATAATAATTATTATAATTATAACTGCTATCTTAATTCGAGAAAATATTTCCTTTTATAATTATATTTATTATTATAACTTGTTATTTAATTTTATTTCTATTTTAAATAAACACTAGCCTAGTTCTAACTTAATCTTAATATTTTCAACTTCTAGGTTTTTCTTAACTACTAACTAAGATGCAAGAAGTCGATAATATGGAAGTTGTGTTCCGTGGTAGAGGACAAGAAGCAAGATTTGATAAGCTAGCTGAAAGACAAATGGATTTGACTTGCTACCCTCACCAACCGACTATGGTACGACTTGGTATCGAAGAAAGCGTTTTGCACCTGCTAAACCAAATTGGTTGGACTGGTTCTCACTTGTTCCGCAAGTTTAGTACCTACCGGAAGCTCACTCTGGAATTCTTGAGCTCCCTGACCTATCTTCCTAACTGTGGACAAGGACTGAGAAAAGGAGTCATTCTCTTTAGACTCTTTGGTATGGAATTTAATTTTTTGCATCCGAGACTTTGCTGAAATGCTAGAGCTACCTCATGGATCAGATGCATACACCAAAGTAGCTGAAGACAGTCTTGCTTACTGGGAGTTGGAAAGATACTGGGGCAAGATCACTGGAAACAACAACCCTGAAGAGAACGAATTCCAGTCTGAGAACATCCATAACCCCACTTTCAGATACTTCCATAAGATCATTGCTCACTACATCTTTGGAAAACCTGATAATATCACTGAAGTTTCTAGAGAAGAGTTATTCATCATGTTCTGCTCCTCTCAGAATCGCCCGGTCAATGCCATCACATTCATGCTAACAAACTTCGAGCGCATCACGCAAGACGAAGTTTCACCTATTAGGATCGGCGGATTTGTCACTATGATTGCTAATGCTATAGGAATGAGAGTACCTTTGCTGAGATTGACACCTCTTGGTTCCCACAATTCTATGGACATTCATTTCTGCTTTAACCGAGGTATCATCGGTAACCTTGGACCTGATCAGTTTGATTTACTCATTGATAACAAAGTATTGGATCAGTTCACCTTACCGAATCCAAGGACGAGTGTGCACAACCCTGCTAACTGGCTTTACTATGGTCAGATTCCTGAGAGAGAACCCTCACCTGAAACCCCTCAAGTTTATGAACATTTTGATGAGGAAATGCACGTATCAGAATCTGAGCCTGACACTCCTCCTGGATACTATGACCCTAATCCTGAAGATGAACCCATTCCTGATTATGAACCTCTTTCTGTAGATGAACCTATACCTGAGTATGAGCCTGAAACTCCTTCTGAAAATTCTACTGATGATTACACTGTTGATATGGCTGATGTCGAGCTCGAGCCACAACAACCCGCTGCATCCACCGCATCGGTGAATCAAAGAATGCCTAATCTGAACACGCACGAGCAAGCCATCACTGCACTGCAACAAGATGTACAACATGTGCGCAACGAGCTTCACACTTTGCAAATGCATTTCTTCGATTTCATCGACACCGTCAATGCTCAGTTCGACGAAGTCTTCAAACACATTTATTCTAATGTGCCCAACAATAGACGTGGCTAGATGTTGCCATTAAGATTATTAGATTTTATTTCTAGTTTTAGCAATTTCTATTCCTAGTTTAGATTTTCATTTTTTCTGCACTTTTACATTCTGCTCATGTCAACACTCAGTACCGGTTTAATTTTAAATGCAATATTCTATTTATTACTGCTGCTGTGTTTTTACTACATCACTATTAAATTGCTATGCATTCCTGTATACCATATTTTTGCCGTTTATAGTATGATACAATTACACTGTACTAAGCTGGTATTCTATATTAATGCTGCTGTCAGAGTTAGTCCACCCTTGCACGCGTGGAAACCACTTCCCTAGGCTAGGAGACGCACGTCTCCACCTCTGTGGGACCAGCCTCTGCATGCAAAGGACAAGAGACGCCCGTCTCCATGCCTGTTCCCCAGCAGACTGGCTGCCTGAGACGCGCGTCTTCCCAAGGCCAGCAGTCTGCAAGTTTGACCACGCAGAATCTCTTTACTCCACTTTTTGAATTTTGAATTTGAATTTCAAAATTCATTCTTCCTCATTCTTCCCCTATTTATTCCATTTAAACACCATAAACATCATTCATCCTCCATCATTCACCTCTTAACTCTTCATCATTTCCCATTTTTCTATTCCATTCAAACTTCAAACACCACCATTAATCCATTTTAATTCTACATTAACCACACCATTCTCAAACCTCACTATAAAACCACACCACCACCACTCTTACTTTTCACAACCTTCATACCATTTTCTACCATTCTACTCTCATTTCTATTTTCCATTTTCAAACTCACCATGCCTCCACGTTCAATCATCCGTAGTGTGCGTCCTGAGAGACCACCTCCCGACCTTTCAAATATTATTTTCCGAAAAGACGACAATGATGCTCAAAGAACCAAATACCTCGCTTTCTATGAACGTACGGTTGTTCCCACAAAATTTGTGAACATCGAATGTCTAGAAACTCTAGGCCTCATTGATGGTGTCACCCGTTTACTCACTAAATCTAGCCTACACCATCTTTGTACCGAACCAGTACCCTCTTATGAGCCGCTCGTCTTAGAGTTCTTGAGTTCTTTCAACTACGACACTCCTTCCGATCAACCGCTCTCAACCGGTAGCATCCAATTTCGGATGTTCAACCGTGAATATACTTTGGATCAAGAAGTAGTGGCTACGTACTTGCACTTTAATACGTCACCAAATGCTCTCCGCACTATCTTTCAAGAACTCAATGGTCGTTCATGGGAGCAACATGCTTTCGACCTGTGGTTTAATCTCACTGGCGAAATTCCTACTGGTTGGAGGGCCCTACATGTTTCTCACATTCAAAACCCCGCTATACGTTATTTTCAACGTGTTTTGGGGCATACTATTTTTGCGAGATCCAACAACCATAAGGTAAATCAACATGAACTATTTTTCCTTTACTGTGCGCTAAACAATCACCGTTTCAACGCCGCACCTTTTATGCTCCAACACATCCAAAGCTGTGTCAACGCCCCCGCTACAAACCCCTTTTTGTTTGGCAGACTTATTACCACCTTGGCATGTGCTTTAGGTCTTGGTGATGATCTCCTCTCACTCTCTCATCTCATGATGCCTGCTCAATCACTCGACCTCACTTATTGTCGTGACTCCCACTTGGTTTCACCCCGCCATGATGGCCGATATACTTTGGTCGTCAACAAAGTTCTGATTCCTTATGTCATCCTTCCGTGCCCCGAAAGAATCAACATCCGTTATGTTCAGCGTTGGAGGCTCATTGAAGACAATCCTCAAGATAACCAACCTGAACATCCTAATGAACCTGTGGATGCAAATGAAGAAGAACTCAGCCAAGGACAAGCTGATGACAACCAACCTCCTCAAAACAACCCTCCGCCTATCACTCTTGATGCCATGTATGCTGCAATTCAACGACAAGACCACCTATTTCAAGCTATGCAGACAAATCAAAATGAAACACTGAGGCTTATTCGAGAGATGCAACAGGAGCACCGTGACTATGCTATTAGGAACGAAGGCCAATACACTGAAATTGCTACACAATTGCATGATCTTAACATTCGTGTGAATGGCTCTGCTACTGATAGACGTCGTCGTGTTCGTACAAGAGGCGCAAGCAGTTCACGCAACCGCAACACTGAGGAGTAGTTCTCATGCACTGAGGATATTGCATCATCTAAGTCTGGGGGAGTCGTATTACTTGCTTTAGTTTTATTTCCTTTTAGTTTATTTCCTTTCCTTTTAGTTTATTTCCCTTCCTTGTAATGTTTTTTTTTCTAATTCAATAAAGAATATTTATGGAATTTCAAGTCTTATCTTTATAATTCCGTAGTTATTTCAATTTCTTCCATTTTCTTGAGCCATAACAAAAATTTTGCTCTTAAACGATAAACGCAAACCCCACACGTTTGAGAAATACGAAGCTACTCAAACACTCAACGCATAGAAATTGATTCAAGTCAATACCCTTATTGTCCCGACACTCTAAAACCCCCAAGTATGCGTAACCGATTTGAATACCCGTTATACCGAAACCATCGACTTTAATTTTTGAAGTAACCCTTAGTAGTTTATTCTAGCAGTCGACACCGTCTTAGATACAAACTACGCAGAGAGTCGATGAATATAAGTGTATGATCCTCATAATAATAATTATGTGCTTAACCATAATAAGAAATGTGCCTACTAAGTAAGGTGATCCTCACAAGATCATTTAACCTAACGGTCGCAAATCTCAAATACAAGGAATTTAAAAACTCATTGTTGATTGGTTCAGAAGTCATCTGGTACTGAACTTGGTAGGAAGGACTATTGTCCGATTCCCCACAATCTACAAGTGAATGCTAAGGAGTATACCACATATTGTGCCAGAACTCCATGAGAAGGATCATAGTCACTAACCGACTACTCTGCTATGTGTGTGTCAAGATAATGGGTTTAATGTGATTGCGCGCGAATGAAAAGGGTAAAACATGATGACGAGTCAAAAGGTCGAGCTATAATGGCATGATTCGGATTGGTATGCATAATGGGAGTTGTCTAGTGTCGCTACTATAAGTTTATTGTTTGGATCTGCAACATTATTTTCAAACAAGAACACAATGTAGCTGAGTATGACCGAACGATGTGGTGGAAGCGTGTTTCATTTCGCTGTCCTCCCATTTCTATCTTGTTATTTTGCTTGAAGACAAGCAAAGGTTCAAGTCTGGGGGAATTTGATAACACGATTTTATATCGTATATTTAGCCTGAAATCCATAGATATTTATAGCATTTTCCGTTTATTATATTGATTTATTATGATATTACGCGAGTTTTTGCTTTGTTTCAGGTTTTACACTCTTATTATGACTAATTGTGAAAAAGAGAAGAAATTGAGCTAAAACGACCCATATCTATGCCTAAAAGACGAAAAATAGGTGCTGAAGTAAAAAGGGAGTGCAAATAAGGCCCAAGTGTGCTGAAAGAGACCCAAAGACCCAATGAAGCAATCCATCCCACGAAGGAAAGCAGCCCAATCCACACAAGTAAGCGGAGACGCACGTCTCCAACGTCTCTATGCCACATCAGCAAAAGGGAGACGCACGTCTCCATTTCCCTAAAGTTTCTCCACTTGAGACGCACGTCTCAAGTCATGCGCCCAGTCTTCCTGAAGAATCGGAGACGCACGTCTCCAAGCCAGTCTGAAGAGCTTCCTCTTTTCACGCAACGTCACTGCAAAGCATCCCCTATAAAAAGAAGCAGTCACTTCAGTCCAAAGTGTCCGATTTCCTGCCAACGAAGTGCTGCCGAAATTGTACCGCGAATCATATTTTTCATTCTGCTTTCATTCAAACACTTATTTTCTCACAACGATTTCTACACCGGAAATTGTTGTGAACTTTTTATAAATCTAGCCTTACGTTAGATTTATCGTTTTTATTTCCTTGTTTTATTTTCTGTCCGTTTAAATTCCGAAGAAAGATCCAGCCAACTTGTGGTGGAGGTTCGATACTTGAAGATTTACTTGCCATTTATTTAATTCAGGTTTAATATTTACCGCCTTATTTATCTGTTTATTTGCATGATATATTGTATGCCTATTAACATGCCTATTATTATAAACCGAATCTATTTATGCATGTTTAACCATATTAATATGTCTGGCTAAATTACTAAGGTGTCGGTATGTAGAGTAAGTTAACCGAGGGATCCGAAATAAATTGGCTTAATTATGTTTTATTAAATATCACTTATTTTTGGTTTATATGTCTAATTTAATTAGTAAGTCTTAAAACCAATAGAGCGAAAGTTTGAGGGGTTAAGACGGTCAAAGGTTAAAATCAATAGAGCGAAAGTTTGAGATCTTTAACCAGATAGTAGACATAGGACATTAGTTTTAAGGATGGCGAAAGCGTATTAAAACTAATTGGGACTTATTTATTTTCAAAAATTGTTTTTACACCCGAGCGGGATGGCGAAAGCGTACGTTAGGGATATTAGCATGTTCCGAGTCAACAGAGCGAAAGTTTGAGATTAGGGGATTTAAATAGATAACAACTTCATAAAATAGGCATTTTATTAATTACGTTGTTTCCAAAAAGCTCTTCTAAAATCTAATGGGATGGCGGAAGCGTACATTAGGATTAGGATATTAATCTGAATCAACAGAGCGAAAGTTTGAGACGAGGATTTTTAATCAATTGAATTAGTAAAGATTTTTAATTAAATTATGCAAAAGCCAATGGACCTTCGGATTACCTTAAGTTAAACGAAATACATACTGATACCTGTCTTTTATTATATTCTTTATTTCTCACTATCACTCTCCCTTAGGAACAATCAAAATTTTAGTAGCCCTAGCTTTACATAGTAACCTTAGATAATGGTAGATCGATTCATAGTCCATGTGGATTCAATATCTTTTAAAACTACACGATACGACTGTGCACTTACAGTCATCAGATTTATAGACACGTAAAGTCGCGATCAATGCCCGACGACATTGTCATGGTGGAGATTTGATAAACTTACTATCAATGGTTTGAGTTCGCCTTTCATTGGAATTTTTCCCAAAGGAAATCTTTCAAGATCTTTGAGACATCTGTTCATCCAAAATGTATCGAGTCTTATTGCTGTAACAAATAGTGTTGCAATGATGTATATGTGGATCACACAACAACTATGAAGTTACTACTAGAGTCATTTGAAACATTCGGGTTAAACAGTCAAGGTCCAAGTTATATTAAGTCTCCCTTCTAGCCAATACACGTAATCGAAATTAAAAATGCTTATAAAGGCCATGATGAAGACAATATTTTTGTCTTAGACAGGTCAACATTTCCTCCTCCCGGTGAGATGAAGTTGGAGGATGAAAACATTATTTAGGGACAATGCTAGCAAAATTCTATTCAATTAGACGAGAACACATTTCATCCCTCCCATAAACCTAAATTAATAAATTGAAACTGCACTAAAATTTCCTTGCTCTTTTCAACAAGAAAGTCATTATGTGAACATGTCTCACTTCCATTTTTGACCGAACACATGCCATGTTGAACCGATTGGAAAAAATATTCTTGTATTCCTCATCGTCATTATTTTCTTCATCATCATCGCCAATTGCTACTAGCAATAGCGTCACAAGGATTAAACTTAAGGCCCAGGTTAGTTTTATCGGGCTCTAGGGTGGCCGTCAACTATACTTTCCGTAAGTACGATAATGTAGACTTTCCTCCCGACAATATAGAAAGTGAATAGCTTTTTGTATACTGATATGTGAATATCCCCATTTTTTCCAGCTACATGATCATGTATTTATAGCCTTGGCTCTCTCAAGAGGGAATAGTTCCTCTCATAATCACCCAATTCTCCTACATTTAAAAGGTTTGACTTATTAGTAGAGAAAATGGGGAAAACATTGTTGAAGTTTATTATCTGATTGGCATATATATTTGGATAAAATATAATAGCAGCAAAATATAATACAATGTATAAGTCTTGCAAATATAAAAGAATAAAACAGGTATAAAAGCAATATGTTATATGGAATGTCATGACATCAACTCATGACATCGCGCCTGCAGAACTGGAATAAAGATTCAGTTTGATTCTCAACAGATACAAAATATTTTATGGAATATTAAGTAATCTTATGTGACGCAGATTTAAAGGTCAATAGAATCATGTCAGAATATTGAAGAATCAAATCAGAATATTGAAGATTCAGCAGTTTCTAATTTAGGAGATAAATTAGGAAACTTGTGATTGAAGACCTTTCTTTTAGCAGAAGATATCTGCAGATTTGAAATATCCATTAGTGTTGCGATTTGTAATCCTAAGTCCAACTGGGAATATGTTATAAATAGAAACCTTTGTAACCTAGTTTTATACAGAAGGAAAAATAGAAAACTGTGTTTAGAAAAGTGTAGCAACCTGCCCTAAAAATTAGACTTTTTAGAGTCGCCACCTATTCTACCAGGGCGAATAGGAAACCCTACGCAGTATAAAGATCTGGGTAAGATTATTATAATTATGTCGAGGGAAGGTGTTAGGCACCCTCAACCCTTTCCTAAGGTTTGCATCTTAAGGTAAAGGTTTGTGGCTAAAATAAAAAGGTTTAATAGCTAAGGAAATGAATAGGGTGAAAAGTGAGATTTGAATGAATTGAGGTTTTAGGGAAGGGGACTCGCCTTGTTGCCAAGTGCCTACGTATCTCCTTAGGGAGAATCAGAGTCAACGTAGTTCGGGGACAGGATTGTACGCCTTAGAATTTGATATGAAGTGGTTAGAAGGTATTTTGAGTTACCTTATCGTAGTTTTGAGATTTGTGGTTTTGCAAGGCATTTTGAATTACCTTGTCGAAGTGATGAAAATCCGTAGTTTGAGGTTTGATGTGTTTTAAATGGCGTACAACCCTGGTTTAATATGTTACCATTAGTTGCGATGATCAATAGGTTTGATCACCATAGTTAACGGATTGAAGGAAGGATTGCTAACCATTCTAATCGATAGATTTGATTATCACGAATAGCAAATGAATGTATTTTAAATAATTATTACTTTATCGTTATCCCTCATAATCAATAGGTTTGATTATTACATGATAACGAATTGAGTATGCTAATCATCGTAACCAATAGATTTGGTTAAAACCATTTAGCAAAATAAATATATTTGAATTATTTTATTTCTCACCAATGCGACTATTAGATATAATCGGATCGAAGAGAAAATTGATAAATTAATCAAGAATTAATATTAATATATTACTTTATTTGTTTTATTTTGAAGGGATGTATTTTATTGAAGGGTTAAATTTAATGATAAACTAGGATTATTTGGCTAAAAAAACTAATGGGATTGGACCAACCCTAGTACTATGATAAACCTCTCTAGGGTTTTTGTGATTTTTAACAATTAAAATTGATTAAATAAATTAAATCGAATAATCGAGATAATCGGGAAAAATCCTAACCCTAGTCATTAACTAATCCTAATCCTATTATTTTAATTCTAATTAAATAAATTAATTAAATTAAACCAAATATCTAATATTCAATCTAAATGAATAATAAAATAAAATAAAGATATTAATATAGAAAACCTGGTTTTTTATCCTGTGTGGGGAGCCTCTGAATGTCCATGGTACTCCTTCAAACCTGATGCGTTGGATCTGCTGCTTGGTGATTCAACAGTTGGCTATAGCGGGTGGATCACGGAGGAGATACAACCTGCTGCGTGGGATCTTGTAAAAGAAACCTTTGTAAAAAATATGTTGGCGCAACAGGGGTTCGAACCCCCATTCCTGGGATTACCAGCAAAAACGCCTTGCCATCCCTGTCGCGCGCTAAACATGTTAACATATGCAAACGATGGGTATATAATAAAATAAATGCGGATTTCAAATTTTTAAAAAATATAAGCGCGCTGGCTTCTTCTTCTTCCCCGATCCCCTGGTATTGTTTTGCTACGACTCGCTGCCGTTTTGTTCGTGGCTAGCAACCTGCAGAATTCAAACTAAGTAAAAGTGACGAATAAATTTTATGCAAGGGCATGTGTCGATTGGAAATCATCCCCTGAATTCAAAGGCGCCCTCGGTTTGTCCTGATTTCGCCTGAAACGCAAAACCCCGAAATCAAAACCTTCGCGACCTAACAATGGCAAATTGCTATCTCTCAACCAAAACTCAAATTAAACACATCAGAAACGTTCTACACATCACTATGAATAAAAATATATAATTAAAACCGATTTAACATTAGTGAATGAGTGAAAACGAATTCGAAAATATTAACAGCAAACCGTGACGTGGGGACCGTATTTCTTGATGCTTCAGGCATGGGCTAGGATTGGAAAACGATCAGTGATGCCCCAGGAAGGTGTTTGAATCTCCAAAATGCCTTGAATCGACCTTCAATTCCAAAACCGATTTGCTCTTTCTTTGAAATTTTTTTTTAAGCTAATACGAGTTCCTTTGGCTGCAATCCTCTCTCCCTCCCCCCACGCATATGGAATCCTTCCCTCTTTATATGTGAAGTATTTAGGGTTATAAAACATGATTCAAGGAGCTATTCATATGCATATGGAGCACATTACCTTTGAGAGCGATTCTCAAATGATGGTACATGCCGTTAACAATAACTGTTTTGGTCTCTCTGAATTTTGTGTTATTATTTCTAGTATTAAACAACTTTTAGTTTCTCATCCCGACTTTGAGGTTAAGTCTACTAAACGCCAAGCGAATTCGGTTGCTCACTTGTTAGCAAGGGAGACCAATTCTTGGTCTAGGCGTATGTCTCTTTATTTGATTCCTCTTTGTATTGAACAACAGTTATATTATGAAATGATATGAGTTTTTTTCGGTAAAAAAAAAACATGATTCAATCTTCACCAAATCAAAGATCGATATTTGATGGAAATTTGATTTTTATCCTTTCCAAAATTAGCCAAATTTGCACATCTCTCTCCAATCTCTTTGCCCACGAAATTTGGTTCAATTATAGTGATATAATCTCGATATTTTCATCCCATAATAGACCTAAAATCAAATCTTTGATTTTCTATTATTTATCTTAATTAAATTCAATTAAAAATGAATTAAAATCAAATTTAATTAAATAAATAATGACATGGCATGGGATTGGGCCAAGGGGCTTATAACAATATTAGAATCAAGTTTGGATCAAAGAAATAAGGGCCCATTTAGATAATTTTCAACTTTAGTCAATATCACCTTCATACATTCCTTCAAACTTTGCCAACTTTAACAAGACATAACTCTTTCAATTTTTATCGTAAGAAGATCTTCTAGGACTTTTTGGAAAGCTTAAAGAGTCCTCTAAATGATCTTTTTGGTTTCATCTCAATTGAGGCTTCTATGTTCATGTTATGAGCTTTGACCCAAAAGGTGTTTTTGTTGACCTTTTGGAGGACCTATAATCTTTTTGACCATATCTCTTGAATGAAGCATTTCTGGCCTTGGCATGTGGGAGACAAAGTTGTAGAGAATCCAATTTCCTTCAGAATAGGCTTTGGTTGGGAAATTTTTGATACTCCATATGAAAGTTATGACCAGTCAAAGTTGAGTTGACTTTTCCTATAAAAAAACCCTAATTTGAACCTTTTGAATTTGTTCATTTCTGAGTTTTTATTAATGGATCATGATCAATCTTTGATCAAATGATGGATATAGCCTCAAATACTTGATGTTGACCCAAAGTCTTGAAGTTTGACTGTATTTTGACTATAGTTGACTTTTGACATGGAGATGCTTTGAGACGTATGAGACACCTTGAGCTCCATTTAAGGCCTTAGAGACTCAAACTCCTTTGATAAAATTCAAACCCTAATTTTGAATAGGAGAGAGAGTGACTTGAGAAAACCCTTGAACCTTGAGTCATTGAAGATGAAAAGAGGAGGGCAAATTTTGGGGTATGACAAAAAGATGTAGTCATTAGGGTTTCTATAGGTAGACCGCCCAGGCTGTGGGATGGCTGCCATGTCCTTCTCGAAACCTGTAGGCAAGAGAATTTATTGTTCTCACTCAAAACCTGTAGGTAAGAGTTAAGTATTTTGTTCTTGATTGAAGCTGTGAAGCAAGATCAAGTTAGTGTTCATTGTTAATTATTTAAATAGCTGTTGCAGGGTTGTAACGGTTAGGTATCACTAGGGAGTGAGAAGAGGTTCTCTTGTCTTATATGGAGTTCTAAGATAAAGGTTGCATTGGGTAGTGACTAGGTAAACCAGAGGTTGTTTATCTGTAAACCAGAGGTTGTTTACATAAAATAGTACTACTGATAATGAAATCTTCTTTCTGGCTTGGTAGCCCCCCAGAGTAGGTAGTTAAACCGAACTAGGTTAACAATTCACTGTGTTATTTATCTTCTGCAATGTATTTTCTGTTCAGTCTTGGATGTTGTAACATCGCGTATAACATCAGGTTCAAGTTTGATAGCTGATCCATTTACAAAACCAATGAAGTTTACAATCTGGTTATGTTGACTGAACAAACATGATCCCATTACTCATGGACTCCATCTTAGGGGTAATTAAAAAAAATTAGGGATCTTTCTGTTCTGACTTTGCTAAGTTAATAACAGATCAGATGTCTTGACATTGTGAGTGACATCCTGAGTCTGTCATACCAGAATTTCAAATGTTTTTCTTCTTATCAACACTCCTAATTTCCCATCTCCAAACTCCTAATCATGAAAGACTTTTCCAAAAGGGATAGAACGAAAAACAGTTTTAGAAGATTGAAGCTTGCATGTTGGAGGTTTATTCATAAGATATGTATTTTAGTGGTGATAATATTTCTTTGTGTGTCTTACTTTGGCATAAACAAATAACACATATAACGAACAAACAATAGAGAAGAAGACATAAAAGAAGAAGGAGCGAGTAGCGATAAAGGGGAAGACAAAAATATGTATGATGATATTAGGAGTATTTAATTTCGTTAATTGGCCATTTACTGCGAAGTGATATAAATTCCGTAATTGAAGAATAATTATAATTGGATATAAATCTATTCATTGTCAATTCATTATCATCTGAGTTATGTTGGAACAAAATATGTTCATACTCCTTGGGTTTTGATGATAATAAAGTACTTAAAGAATAATTAGGTATAATAACATTTGTTTAAGTGTGCAGGATCATAAGATCTAAATTAACTTGGTTCTGACCCTGTTAAATAACTTATAAAGAGAAGGAAATAATTTAGATTCTGAAGGATCAGAATCTGATGACTCAACACTTGGAATCTCATTTTCTGATGATAGCTCAAATTTTGATGATATGGGAAACATAGTATTGTGCCTCTGGTTCGTACTCTGTGGGCAAGTAGTTCTATCTTGTCAAAAGCCAAATTATGGAAAAAGTAAACTAGGGTTTTCTAATGCAAGGCTCAAGCTATTTTAACACGACCTCTTTAGTCTTCCCCAACATCATTGTGGTCACCAGGTTTGAGAAAGACACCGTAGATAAAACTTTTACTCGGAAGATGAAGATCTTCACAGTACCAACATAAGTAGATCACACACTAAAACAAAATAATGTACACATTCTCTTTAAATAACAGTTATAATAATAAATAACAATAAGAAATTAAATAAAATGAATAACTTTAAATTTTAATAAAATTTTAAGGATTAAATATGTTTTGGTCCTTATAAAATTATTAAATTTTGCTTTTAGTCTCTATAAAAAAATAACATATTTTGGTCCCTATAAAATTAACATTAGTTCCTATTGTTAAATCAATGTGTATTTTTGAATGATTATTTTACATGAATGTTTAGAATGTTATAAAAAATTAATAAGAGACCAGTGCTCCCGCACGGGTAATTTAATTATGATAATGTATAAATAATTAAAAAAATGTAGTAATTTAGAATCTTCAAATAATAATCATGAAATAAAAAAATAACAACAAAATATTTGTTAATGTGATAACACATGAATGAGTCTTAATGTACGCTTAGATAATATCAAATACAAATGTAAAATTTAATATACAAATGCAAAATTTGAAATGATTTTTTTAAAATGAACAGTAATCATATAGATTTAATTATATTAAATAATCATACACAAAGAAGAAAAAATATGATTGTGAGAAGGAGAAAAAATTAATATTTAAAAATAAATATTTTGTCTTTTAAATTAAAACAATGATGAATTAAACTAAAATAAATATTGTCTTGTTAGTGACCAGTGAGATAAATATATTTTTAATGTTATTAAAATTAAAAAATACATTATACTATCATGCAATTGATATGTTATAAAATTATTTAAATACAAATAAATTTGAAATGAATGACTTAATTATTAAATAATTATACAAAGAAATAAATTGACCCATGAGATGGAAACAGAATAAAAAGAATTTTAACATTTGAAAAAATAAATAAAATATGTATTAAGTTGATAGTGACCCGTAATATACAGCCTAATAACATATAAATTTATTTAATATTATATAAAATATATTTAGAAACATGTAAATTTAAAATGAATGATTTAATTAAAAATGAATAATAATCATAAAAATTCAACTATATTAAATAACCATATAAAAAAGAATATGTTAACAAATACAAATATAATATTTTAGATATAAATGCAAAATTTAAAATGATTAACTTATTTTTAAAATTTTAGATATTAATTTTTATTTATTGCAAATAATATGATTGATAATTTTTTTTATTTGGTTAGAGAGAGAAAATTATGGAAAGTAAGGAGAAATATCTAGGGATGTTTCGGAGGGAAAGAGGAAAAAGTTAAATTGGGCCAATGAGAGATCAACCATTCGCTTTTGGTTATTAAAAAGTGGAAAAAGTTGTATATTATATTGTTAGTTACATAAATGTCTTTTTTTGTTTGTAAATGATTTTGCAGTGAAGGGCAATTTAGTCTTTTTGGTCAATCTAATATTTTTTTTAATAAAACCTTGTATATATAAAAAGGAAACATTAAAAAAAAGGGGACAAATAGCCCATCAAGAGGTAAACCTAAAACTAGGCATTCCTAGCCTATTACGAACAAATTCCTTCCTAATGCCCAGAGGAATGAAATCAAAAAAATAAAAGAGAGCTACTAGTAAGACCTATGTGAGCAAAAAAAACGGCACAAAAGTTACCCTCTCTGAATATATGAGAAATGAAAATATGCCTAGAAGATAGTAGATTCTTTGAAAGAAAATGATTTCAAAATTTAATTTTTAAGTCGAGATTTTCATTACTTTTATAATTATATTATGAAATATAAAAAATTTATATTTAATTCTTTTCATTTTAAAATATTCTAAAACTTGGTAAATAAGTATTTTACAGTATTTTAAATATATGAAAAATTTATTCAAATATTTAAAAGTTAAAAGTAATTAAATTTTTTTTAAAATTTTAGGATACTAAGGAGTAAAACTCCATACATAAGCATTTTGTAGTATCAAAAACATAAAATAAAATTATTTATCATTTTTTAATAGAATTAAAAATAAAATTTAAAATATTTATAAGGATCAACAATATATTTAATCCAAATTTTAATAATCATAATATTCAAATATTTTATTACATTAATAAATTTAACATATATTAAGTTAATAAAGCTAATGATTTTATAATCTAAAAAACTTTTAAGTTATAAAATAATTTATTTAATAAATTATAAATTATAAAATTACCTAGAAGTATTTATTAATTGAAAATTGAGAGGAAAAAAGGACAATAATGAAAAAAAAAAAAAAAAAGACTATATCAAAGAAGAGGTATAGATAACCATGATTTTTGAAGATAAGGGAATGGTTATAAATTATCACTACTCTATGGAATAGAATATTTATCATAAGGGAATTAAATTTAATTTATTCATGGAATAAAATATTTATTCTCTTCAAAAATCATGACTTATAATTTTATTTAATTCATTTTTCATTGAAGTCAATTAATCCCCATTTCTAGAAACCACGACCCATTAGTCAGAAATTAATAATTCCACGTATTTGAAAATCTCACGTTACATCCATATCCTAAAATACCAATTACCATAGTAATTATTACTTATAATTACAATATTTAAATTCATTATTGTTATTTATTTTTCCCCTTATCATGAAATTTTATTATTCTCCCACACATTATTTAAAGATAATTTATCAAATAACAACAACATAATATTCCTAAATTTTTTGATCATTTAGTTTTTCTGAAACTGATTTCTTTCTATCCTAGTTACACGTTAATCAATTTAAATAATTAAATTAAAATATATGATTTCAATTTATTATTTAATAATCACATAAAATAGAAGGATGGGATGTGTTTTCAGAAGAATGTTTGGAACATTAACAATGTTTAGAACATGTTTAATAAGAAACCGTTTTTTTTTTCTCTCGTAATAGTAATTGGTGTGTAATCGGATTGAAAACCCTTAATTATCTCTTATATTTTATTTTTTGATTAAAAAAATCTAATAAAGTAGAATACAGTAAAAATATGCTTTACTCTAGATCTTAAATCAGCACTGGAGATCATATTACCGTGAGAAATAGAATAAGAAATTGATGACATATCAGTTAAGATTGTCTTGATAGTGAAATAGTGAAACTGTGGAAATTCAGCAAAGAATCCATATCCGATTTCTTTTGTGGAAAGTGTAAAGATTTATAAGAGACGTATGAATCCGGAATAAACAAATGCAACAAATTTTCTGGTTCCGTACACAAAATCCAGATCCTATTAATAATTACCACAAGAGAGGTCAGGTGACAAAAATGACCAATAATTTGTAAACGTGTTACTCATTCTTTTACTTCTCTAACTAGACCATGTGTCAAAGTTTTGTTTTTCACGTATTTCTCCGAATTCATATGAAGGACATGACTTGACATGGCAAATTATTGCATTTGCAAAGTGGGATGAACCTTCCACCAAAACCACACAAATAAGTTTTACTAAAATATCTAGTCAAAGAAACAAAAATCTTACTCCAGCTCACGGTTGTTTAGTTTGTCTGTCTAATACTAATGGATCTATACTAGAAATTCAATTCTATTTTATCAAATGACCAATAATTTGTTGTTATACGATGACTTCTTGGTCGTAGGGAGTGCTCTATACTAAGTAAGTATATCAAGTTTTTAGTGAAAAAAAATTAAAATAACCAAGTTTAATAAAAAAATTACAGAAAAAACCAAATTTTCGGGGTATTTACCAAACTGTCTAGGTTTGGGATCGACTGGAAGTGAATGCGCCAAATGAAATGGCCTAATAGTGTTGGAAATAGGTGAATGCGCCAAACCATTTGGCACACACTAAATTAGGGTATGTTTGCGCCAAATGGAATGGCGCATTAGGCTATCCTTTTTGCCCTAATAGCCAAACCATTTGGCGCATTAGGGTTGCTCCATTTTTTTTTTCATTTTTTTTTTATTTTTTTTAGTTAAGATTTGTTAATATATATTTTTAAAATTCCATTTTTTTATTAGTTAAGTTATATATGTAAATAAATTATCAAAGTATTTTTTTAGTCTTAAAAATGTAGTGCACAAAACGTAAATTGACATTTGTTAACCGAAAATGTAACATCGGTTTCAATATATTAAAGAAACGAAACATCGATTACAAATAATTAGAGAAACGATACATCGACACAATTGATTAAAGAAAATACAACAAAATGATCAATGGCGTCCATCACCAAGATAGCCATTCGTTCCACACCCTGGTCTTGTTATGACATGTTTACCGCGATCGTTGATCCCGCCGCGAATATTGGCACCACCCCTTTCCCTAGCTCTACCCCTACCCCTGCCCCTTTGTGCTTCTTGCTAGGTTTGTGTCACTGGGCCTGGAAGTGGGATGTCTCGTGGGTCGCTGTCTATGAATTCGTCCACGCCCCCATAATTTTCTGGAAAACGACTGTTGTAAAGTCGGTTACCCATCCCCTCAAACGTGTTAAGTCGTGGTGGTGGAGTGGGTTGGGAAAAGACTTCAGGTTCGTAGCATCCAGCAGCACTAGAACTACCCTGATTAAAGCCGAATTGGTTTGACGGTGTTGCATAGCCGGAGGGGGTGCCACGGTGAGAGGATTCACCATGAGGACCATCGTCGGGACTTAGATGAAGGCTTGACGAACCGGGAGTAAGGTTTTGGCCGAAAGACCTTGTTGACCCTGCAAACGCTGCAAATCCAAATGGTTGTGATTGGGTCTGATATTGGTCCGCGGAATGATGGTGGTCTTCATATTCTTGTAATGGTTGAGATTGAGATTGGAAAATATTTGGTTGTCGGTAGTTGCGGGCGGAATGGGATGGAGTACTGAAAAGATTTTGTTGTTGCTGCTGGAGTTGTTGCTGCTGGAGTTGTTGTTGTTGTTGTAGTTGTTGTTGCTGTAGTTGTTGGCGTTGTTGTAGGCGTTGTTGTTGTCGTTGTTGTTGCCGTAGTTGTTGTTGTTGTTGTTGTTCCTCTTCCAGTTGTTGTTGTTGGGGTAAGATGTAGTTGTGTGCACGGGGATCAATTAAATAGAACGGAGCTGCAATAAACAAGTTAGGGGATGTAGTTGTACGATACCAACTCATGTACTCGGGGGACGGTTTCATTTCATGGTCACTGACGGGGAAGTTTAGGACATATTGGTGACGGTCCTTCCACATCTGGCGGTGATCGGGTGCAAAATCCTTCCAGTTTTGGTGTGTCCATTGATGGTTAACTCGTCTGAGGTGCCACACTCCCAAGTCAACTGGAGGGTCGGGTATACGTTGACGCATTCCGAACTATAGCATGACCCGGTCACTTTGATGCATTTCTATGATGTTGTACCGGATTAGGCAACACTTTGTGGTCCAAATTTCTGCATCCTGAGCTCTAGGCTCATACTCGCATTCGAGATACGGTCGCCATATGAACTGCATGCATAAGAGTTATACATTATTTCGGGAAAAAATATTTATAAAAAATACTCTAATAAAAAAGAAAAAGATTAGAGATAATACTTGATGGGGTCCCAGGTGATCAATCAGCGTGCAGTACATTGTGATATTTGACCGCGGATTTAGTGTGAAGTCCATTTTTTTCACACAAAATCTACAACGTAAATATAATGATTTAGTTAGAGTGGAGTAGAATGTGTATGAAAAATATGGTATACTAAAAACTTACCTCAGTGCATACGGAAAGGTCCAACTGCCATTGTTAACCGGGGCCAGTATGGGCATCCTCCACCACCCCCACACCTGCACCAACAGGGCGCATCCATGGTGTAGCGCTAAAAATTACTCGAGGTGTCTATACACTCGAAAAAGAACAGAGTCGCCACCGATCTTTATTTGTTCCAAAAAGGAAAGGGAAAATATCGAATAAAACCCATGAATAAAAACAAATGGATAAGATGGTCATCGCAACCAAATTAGGGTTCGGGAGTCGGTTAAGTAAGGGGAAGGTATTAGCACCCCTCACCTCCATCGTACTCGATGGGACCCATTTAGCTAGTTTTATGAATGAGTGTTTGCGTAATGTTTGTGTTCTTTAGTTTATTAATCGATAAAAGAGAAAAGAAAAAGGATTTTTATTTTTATTATTGTAAAGGAAAAGGATTTTTTTTATTATTATGCTCGCCAAGACATTTGTATCTTGTGCCTACGTATTCCCTCGTGCAATGGGAAAGTCAGAGCGACCGTAGTTCGGGTAAAAAAAACTACGATTTTGTTGGTTAATTTTATGAAGGATGCTTATTATTTTGGTTAAAAGGATTAAAGGTATTCAAGAGGTGTACACCCCTTGTCACTTAATCACTTTGATTTAATTAAGAAAGATTTTTATTCAAAGGATCAAAGGTATTCAAGAGGTGTGCACCCCTTGTCACTTAATCACTTTGATTTAATTAAGAAACATTTTTAACATTTAATTCAAAGGATAAAAGGTATTCAAGAGGTGTGCACCCCTTGTCACTTAATCACTTTGATTTAATTAAGAAAGATTTTTATTCAAAGGATCAAAGGTATTCAAGAGGTGTGCACCCCTTGTCACTTAATCACTTTGATTTAATTAAGAAACATTTTTAACATTTGATTTCAAAGGATCAAAGGTATTCAAGAGGTGTGCACCCCTTGTCACTTAGTCACTTTGATTTAATTAAGAAATATTTTTAATCGTTTGGTTTCAAAGGATCAAAGGTATTCAAGAGGTGTGCACCCCTTGTCACTTAATCACTTTGATTTGATTAAGAAAGATTTTTAATCGTTTAATTCAAAGGATCAAAGGTATTCAAGAGGTGTGCACCCCTTGTCACTTAATCACTTTGATTTGATTAAAAAAGGTTTTTAACTTAATTAACGCGTTTTAGTCCAAAAGATCAAGGTATTTAAGAGGTGTTCACCCCTTATCACTCGATCTTTCGGCATGATTAAGAAAATAGTTTTCGAAAGGAAGAAATCTCGACGTTGGATCGAGAAATTATTTGAAGCAACTTGGCATTGGACCAAGGTTTATTTGAATGTGAAATATCTCTCGTTTTGATTTTAATGATGAAATGTATAATTAAATATATTTTTAACCATTTAATCGAATTGATTAGAAATTAACTAGTTAAAATTAATTAATTAAATCAAATTTAACTAATTAGCTAAAACTAGTTTTAATTTAACTAACAAGATTAAATAATTTAAATAATACTTATTAACTAATCAATATAACAAAATAAGTGTGAATGATAATGAAAAGGGTTGTATTGGGCTAAAACCGGGTCAGACCCATGATGGACCAAACCCTAGACCAACAAAAAAAACATGAAGATGTTCAAGGGGTTACAACCGCCCCCAATTTGCCTCAAACAGAAAGAAAAAAAAACAAGACACGTAGCTCTCTTACCTCAGTGAACGAAAACAACAACAAAGCCAAATCTCTCCGCCTCTCGTTCACGCTCTTTCGATCCAAAATCAAACAAGAACACCAAAAGCAAATCGATTCTCTTCTCTCTCGGTCTCACTCGTTTTCGCACAGACAACAACAACAAACATCTCTTCGTCTCTCTCGTTTCGCACAGACAACAACAACAAACATCTCTTCGTCTCTCTCATTCGCTCTCGTCTCTATCCCTCTCGATATCAACTCTGTTCACGAACCAAACAACCATGGAAACTCATTTCACTCTATCTCTAAAAATCTCCCTCGGTTTCTCACAGATTCAAAGCAAATCAACATTCAAACAAACACATGAACCCAATCCCTAAATCAATCCCGAAACCCCATATTTCATTCGTTTGTTCAGAGATTACAACATACAGCTACAATATTCAATGGAAACGAAACAAAAAAAGAGTTACCAGCTATGGCCAACGAATCAGCTTTGGTGGGCTTCAGAAACACTTTCAGGTATGTTCTTTTACATTGTTCCTCTTCTTGGTCTCTTCTATCCGCCTCTCTGTTGTTACGTGGGTGGTTTATTTCGGGTCTGATAGAGCTTAACAATGATGTTCTACTGACCTTTATCAGAACTTTAGTGTCATAGGTTTTTTTGGATGGAATTTTAGTAGAGTAAGTTTAAGGTTGTTGCTGCGTGAGAGTTGCCATGATGGCGAGGTTTTGTGATTGAAAATAGGTAGAGTTTTGAGTGGTTAAGGTTTATTGAGTTTCGAGGGTGATTTTCTGCAAAGGTTTATTGTTGTGGTTGTGGTGGCTGCCGATCCTCTCTCAGTTCTAGGGTTTATCAGTATTTATAGTGGTCAGACTCCAAGAATTGGAGGGAATAAAGGTTTAAACAAAGATTAAAATTTAGGTAGTTCTGAACAATGCTTTCTTCTGTGTTGTTACTGCTTCCCTTTTCCTTACATTTTGATGCAAACTTTGTTATCTTGCTAAAAGCTTTTCTAATATGGCATCTGTTTCTTGCTCTTTCTGTAGCAGGTTTTTGGCTTTGGCTATTCCCAGTAATCCGGCAACAAGCAGCAGGTTTTTCTGGCTGGTTTTGGACAGAAGGTTTTGGCATGGTTTGAGCAGCAACAATTTGGGCTTAGTAGCAACAACTTAGGGCCTTTTTTCAAAGTTTAGGTTTAGGGCTGATTTTATGTAACAGCTTATACACTTATTTGTAAACATTTCAAATGACTAAGAACTTTTAGCAAAAAGTCTTGTAATTCTTTGTAAATTTTCAAATGAAATTTTAAATGAAGATTCTACCTTTTTGTAAGAAGTAATTGCAATTGAATGCTAATTATTTTTGAAGTGTTCAAATGGAAATTAAAATGAGATCTCTCTTTTCTTCTTGTAAGATGTAAAGCTATTGGAAATTGAATGGAATGAAACCTCATGATTTTTGAATGAATATGGCTTCATGTTTTGATTCATGGACCTTAGGATTTAAATGACAAATATCTTTGTAGCTTAAGAAATTATCTCATAATATTTATCAAAAACTACATCAATTCTGTCTTTTGAATTCTTGAATCAAGCATTTGCAAATTTGACACTTAATCTTGTATTCTCAATGCAAAGAAACACAAACTCACCCAAAACCAATGATTATGACAAAAAATTATTCTTGAATTGACAATTGGATCACCATATCGATGAAATAGAAAGCCCTAATTTCTTTCCCTTAGAAACAACACTTGAATCACGCTCGATTGACATACCCAATTTGAACCATGCAGAAACCTTGATTTTTGTACAAATGTTGATCATTTGAAATCATGCCTTAGTGAATGAATGAATGAATGATATGCAAATGATCTAGTGGAACGAAATGTATGGGGAAAAAATTGGGGTATGACAGATGCCCCTATTTAAGTGTCTTCAATCTAGAGATGTGAAGATTGAAATCTTCGTCTCGACGTGATTGAAGGGACTTAAATACAAAAATACACAATTTTTGGCTCTAAGATCTGCATATGTGCATATGATATGTATGAATGCATATGAGGGAAATTAATGGTACAAGGTGTCACAAGAGACAAACTACCACCAGAGAAATAAAGTGAAAGACAAATGAACTCCACAAGGGAAAATAGACTAAGCGGTCCATTTGGGGAAAGGATTACAACCAAGAGATATCCAAGTCCACTAGGATATGGAATCCAACTCCATTAGAGAAGAGATTACAAATCTGCAAGGGAAAATACCCCACTGGTTGAGAAACAAAGGATGCACCGACTTTTACTGAAGGTGGGGAAAGAAAAGATACACCGATGTTTTATGCAGGTGAACTACCGACTTTTACTGAAGGTAGAGAAATAAAAGAATCACTGACGTTTACTGAAGGTGAACTACCAACTTTTACTGAAGGTAGAGGAATGAAAGAAACACCGACGTTTACTGAAGGTGAACTACCAACGTTTACTGAAGGTGGAGAAACAAAAGATAAACCGACGTTTACTGAAGGTGAACTACCGACTTTTACTGAAGGTAGAGAAACAAAAGAATCACCGACGTTTACTAAAGGTGAACTACCAACTTTTACTGAAGGTAGAGAAACAAAAGAATCACCGACGTTTACTGAAGGTGAACTACCAACGTTTACTGAAGGTAGAGAAATGAAAGATACACCGACGTTTACTGAAGGTGAACTACCAACGTTTACTAAAGGTAGAGAAATAAAAGAATCACCGACGTTTACTGAAGGTGAACTACCAACTTTTACTGAAGGTAGAGGAATGAAAGATACACCGACGTTTACTGAAGGTGAACTACCAACGTTTACTGAAGGTAGAGAAACAAAAGATACACCGACGTTTACTGAAGGTGAACTACCGACTTTTACTGAAGGTAGAGAAACAAAAGAATCACCGACGTTTACTGAAGGTGAACTACCGACTTTTACTGAAGGTAGAGAAACAAAAGAATCACCGACGTTTACTGAAGTTGAACTACCAACTTTTACTGAAGGTAGAGAAACAAAATAATCACCGACGTTTACTGAAGGTGAACTACCGACTTTTACTGAAGGTAGAGAAACAAAAGAATCACCGACGTTTACTGAAGGTGAACTACCAACGTTTACTGAAGGTAGAGAAATAAAAGAATCACCGACGTTTACTGAAGGTGAACTACCAACTTTTACTGAAGGTAGAGGAATGAAAGATACACCGACGTTTACTGAAGGTGAACTACCAACGTTTACTGAAGGTAGAGAAACAAAAGATACACCGACGTTTACTGAAGGTGAACTACCGATTTTTACTGAAGGTAGAGAAACAAAAGAATCACCGACGTTTACTGAAGGTGAACTACCGACTTTTACTGAAGGTAGATAAACAAAAGAATCACCGACGTTTACTGAAGGTGAACTACCAACTTTTACTGAAGGTAGAGAAATGAAAGATACACCAACGTTTACTGAAGGTGAACTACCGACTTTTACTGAAGGTAGAAAAACAAAAGATACACCGACGTTTACTGAAGGTGAACTACCGACTTTTACTGAAGGTAGAGAAACAAGAGATACACCGACGTTTACTGAAGGTGAACTACCGACTTTTACTGAAGGTAGAGAAACAAAAGATACACCGACGTTTACTGAAGGTGAACTATCGACTTTTACTGAAGGTAGAGAAATAAAAGAATCACCAACGTTTACTGAAGGTGAACTACCAACTTTTACTGAAGGTAGAGAAATAAAAGAATCACCAACGTTTATGAAGGTGAACTACCGACTTTTACTGAAGGTAGAGAAACAAGAGATACACCGACGTTTACTGAAGGTGAACTACCGACTTTTACTGAAGGTAGAGAAACAAAAGATACACCGACGTTTACTGAAGGTGAACTACCGACTTTTACTGAAGGTAGAGAAACAAAATAATCACCGACGTTTACTGAAGGTGAGCTACCAACTTTTACTGAAGGTAGAGAAACAAAGGATACACCAACGTTTACTGATGGTGAACTACCGACTTTTACTGAAGGTAGGGGAATCTTCATCCGAACATCAACCTTTTACTTTAAGATGCATTAATCTTTCATCAAAGGTGTAAAATAAATACACTCTTGATCCAAATTTCATTAATTTGAGATGTCTAAATGATTAGAAGCAAGAATCAATCCAGGAACAAACGGGAGAGAAACGGTCAACCAAGACCCATCCTAGTGAGGAATAAGCTCATCCAAGGATTTATCCTATCCAAAATGGAAAGGAAAGCTAAAGCAAACACTCCCACGAGGGATAAACTCAGCGGGGAATTTAGAAAGGATATACACTTTTCTGCTTAGGGCTGACACTCTATTGGAGAGAGGGAATACATTACTTAGTGATAAACACAACCAAAATGGATTTGGGATCATTAGAAAATGCAAATGTTGATGAAAGGTGTGAGTATGAATGTATAAATGCCATGCATATGCTGACAAAATGAACCAAACAGATAAACTGGAGATCTTCAAAACATCATATAACAACGGGATACTCGACTAAAATCTCAATTGGATGGAGACTTCTACATAGAGCCTGTCTTTTATAACATCTTCTTGAAGAAATAAATTTATGCTGGAGATGAGAAAAATTTGATGGGAATAACATCCATTAGGGAAATAAACCCTAGAGGGAAACCACGCTTGTCAGAGAATCTTACTAGCAGCGGAACCACGCTTATTGGGATAAGCCAAAGCAAAATCTATTGGGGACATTAAAGATCAACTGGAAAACCCCCAAAATTCTTATGGTTTCAAACACTCTCAATACTGCAGCAAATAAACCGGCCGGAGGAGAACCACCATCAACCAAACAAATCATGATTCACAAATCACTGAAGAATCTTATGCACTGTTGTAAATGAGGATCTGAGATCTTATGCCCCTATGCTTGGCACTTGGAAGGAGATTGCCCCTGAATGTTGAGCCTTTAAGTGACTGGCTTCACTATTTCGGTAATGTAACATGCCCCAGTGTGAGCCTTTGAGAGACTTTGTCACGAGGTAACTGCCCCAGATCAACTGGATCTTGAAATAACTTGCCCCAAGTTAACTATGCTTGGGAAGAATGTGCCCTTGATTGAATCACTTGCAGATACCTAATTTCACACATCTGCAATTCCTTTAATGCTAAGTGCTGACTTGCAAATAAAACAGTTAATTCAAAATGGTAATTTTAATGCAACGTATATGCAAAATTTTGAAAACAAATCATTTATTGGAATGGTAAAGGTATAACAAAAGGTGAATCCTTATGAGGAAATTTTTCGAAATTCAATTTGTGAAAGATAATGTGACAGCATGATGTCAACATAAATGATTAGCAAATAAATTAGGAGTCAAGTTAACACAACCATGCAATAGTATGCTTTCAAAAGAAACTTTGCTTCAATTAGGTCTTTTAAGGGTTGTAATGTGGTCTGGTTCACGGTTTACGAAACAAAGGATATAGGCTCAAATTTTAATTTTAACCCACCCATTCTTCGTGATGTACTTCAGTCCTATGTTCAGTTATTTGACACATATATTCAACTTCCAAGAGGATTTGCAAATATTGGTTTAAGAATCAATTACCTTTGAGGCGACAATCACCTATTCTTCTTTGGAAATCACACAAGCTTATTCTTGATTTTCTTTTGGCAATGATCTTTGATGATCTTTCAATCCAACGGAATGCCATAACTTTTGCCTAAGTCTCCTTTTTAGGTTTTGACTTAGCGGGCCTTTCTATTTTTCTTCTTTTTTAATTCTATTATTTTCTTTTGAACAACTTGTGTGACGTTTGTCCATTCGATTAGATTGTCTGCTACTTTGATGGTTCAAGAGAGCATAACCTTCAAAAGCTTTGGATTTTCATTACTTCTTCGACATCATGTACGAAGAGAGGACACAGTTGAACCTCTTTTGGGATGGTTACTTAAAAAATGCATGATTCTCTTGGAAATGAATTAGTCATTGTAACTGAATAACTACCCTGCCCCAGGTTCAAGATTAAGGTTTTTAATTTCTTGTAGAAATAAGCTCCAACTCCTAGGCTCAAAGGGGTTAACGAGGGATTATCTTCCTTATAACTCCAGTGTTTGGGGATTTGAAACAATGCCTGTACATCGTCAGCAAAGTTTTATTCGAAAGCATACTATTTCAATTGGGGTATTTTGTTTTCATCATTCTCCCTCCAATACTTGCCTTAATAAAAACACGATAAAGAAAAAGGAAGAAGGGAGAAACAAAAACATTTTTTTTTGTTTTTGTAAAGAAGAAAGAAAAAATATAGAGTGAAACGAATGGATAAATTCAAAACTTGCATTCATTTCATTAATATTACCATTAAGATTAACAATGTTTTTAAAAGCAAATAAACACTTAGCAATCAAGGAACAAACTACAAATGCAAATGATAAAAGTGGCTCAATGATCTTCTTTGATCCATTGGGTTTAGGGATGTTATTGGTGTCTCAGCACTAATTATGGCATAGGACCAATATCCTTGAAAGAGAGTATCTTATTGTCAACCAGATCTTGAACTATTTCCTTCAGGACATTGCAATCTTCAATGGAGTGACCTGATATCCCACTATGAAAATCACACTTGATGTTTGGATTGTACTTTTTGGAAAATTGAAACTTTGCAGGTTGAGTTTTCCTGAGAGCTATAGCCATCCTCTCAATCAGATACGGCCACAATTGAGTATAGTTCCTTGGAATTTGATCAATGGGGGATCCCCTTTCTGCTGATTCCTTGAAGATTTGTTTTATTTCTTATCTTGCAGATGTCATTTTTACCTTGTCGAGGGACAAGTGTAGATTGTTGTTCAGGAAGCTTCAAAAACAAAAGTTGAGGAAGTTCCTCGGGAGACGAGCCACTAGAGTACTCGCTAGATAATATTTCCCTTGGATAGGAGTATGATCACAACGAGATACGTGAGTATCCACTGCTGTTGTAGTGATTGGTGTATGGTAACCCTTTTTAAAACAAAGCCTACAGGACCTCCATGACCAAGCTCATCTAACTTTTAAGTTGATCTACTTTCTTTCTCAACAACTTCTGACTTTGATGAAGTTCTTCCACAACTCTTGAGACATGCTTCAATTTCTAGGCGTGTGTCGGGTAATAAATTTGATTTCCCAAACAAGAGAGATGAAATGAGTCTTTGATGAGATGCACGTTGATGCATGCAAAAATGTAATGCAATGCAATGCTTAGGCACAAATCACAAGTAACAATTCTCATATCACAGGTTGAAGGTTACAGGATGGCCAGATTGACTACTACCCAACAATTCCCCTCACTGGGTTAGTTCTAAAGGTTTTTGATATAGTGGTTCCCAGAGGCATCCAAGCATAGTCAGAATATCGCCATGCGACAGGCGAGCCATCTTATGACAAATTCATGAATATGCATCCTCTAGGCGAGGTTATTGTACCAATCATACAAGGAGTGCACCTTGGGGATCAATACATAACCTCTATAGATGAAACGGGTTCAAAAGGTCCTTGGAGTTAACGGCCAAATCAGATTTTCGCCATGCGACGGGCGAACCGTCTTATGACAAATCTCATGAATGGGCCTCCTCCAAGTGGGGTTTTCGTATTAGCCATTCAAGGTGTTCACCCTGGGGACTAGCACTACACAACCACCTCCTAACTTATGTTTTTTCTCTTGTTTTTCAAAAACTCGGGTTGAGAGCTTCACTCAAGCATCATTCCCATTCCCACAGATGAATATATATATATATATATATATATATATAGCAATATAAATACAAGCAATAAATCAAGAGTAAAGAAACATACAAGAGGAAACATAAATAACACAAGAGCACAATAATAAGCATAAAGAACATAAGAATACACATAAAGAACACAAAAGGTAAACAAACAAAGGCAAACACTTAAACATAAAACAAACTAAACTAGGGTTGTCTCTCTTAAGATTTATCCTTTTCCCCAGCAGAGTCGCCAATTCTGTAGCGCTAAAAATTACTCGAGGTGTCTATACACTCGAAAAAGAACAGAGTCGCCACCGATCTTTATTTGTTCCAAAAAGGAAAGGGAAAATATCGAATAAAACCCATGAATAAAAACAAATGGATAAGATGGTCATCGCAACCAAATTAGGGTTCGGGAATCGGTTAAGCAAGGGGAAGGTATTAGCACCCCCCACCTCCATCGTACTCGATGGGACCCATTTAGCTAGTTTTATGAATGAGTGTTTGCGTAATGTTTGTGTTCTTTAGTTTATTAATCGATAAAAGAGAAAAGAAAAAGGATTTTTATTTTTATTATTGTAAAGGAAAAGGATTTTTTTTATTATTATGCTCGCCAAGACATTTGTATCTTGTGCCTACATATTCCCTCGTGCAATGGGAAAGTTAGAGCGACCGTAGTTCGGGTAAAAAAAACTACGATTTTGTTGGTTAATTTTATGAAGGATGCTTATTATTTTGGTTAAAAGGATCAAAGGTATTCAAGAGGTGTACACCCCTTGTCACTTAATCACTTTGATTTAATTAAGAAAGATTTTTATTCAAAGGATCAAAGGTATTCAAGAGGTGTGCACCCCTTGTCACTTAATCACTTTGATTTAATTAAGAAACATTTTTAACATTTAATTCAAAGGATAAAAGGTATTCAAGAGGTGTGCACCCCTTGTCACTTAATCACTTTGATTTAATTAAGAAAGATTTTTATTCAAAGGATCAAAGGTATTCAAGAGGTGTGCACCCCTTGTCACTTAATCACTTTGATTTAATTAAGAAACATTTTTAACATTTGATTTCAAAGGATCAAAGGTATTCAAGAGGTGTGCACCCCTTGTCACTTAGTCACTTTGATTTAATTAAGAAATATTTTTAATCGTTTGGTTTCAAAGGATCAAAGGTATTCAAGAGGTGTGCACCCCTTGTCACTCAATCACTTTGATTTGATTAAGAAAGATTTTTAATCGTTTGATTCAAAGGATCAAAGGTATTCAAGAGGTGTGCACCCCTTGTCACTTAATCACTTTGATTTGATTAAGAAAGATTTTTAATCGTTTGATTCAAAGGATCAAAGGTATTCAAGAGGTGTGCACCCCTTGTCACTTAATCACTTTGATTTGATTAAAAAAGGTTTTTAACTTAATTAACGCGTTTTAGTCCAAAAGATCAAGGTATTTAAGAGGTGTTCACCCCTTATCACTCGATCTTTCGGCATGATTAAGAAAATAGTTTTCGAAAGGAAGAAATCTCGACGTTGGATCGAGAAATTATTTGAAGCAACTTGGCATTGGACCAAGGTTTATTTGAATGTGAAATATCTCTCGTTTTGATTTTAATGATGAAATGTATAATTAAATATATTTTTAACCATTTAATCGAATTGATTAGAAATTAACTAGTTAAAATTAATTAATTAAATCAAATTTAACTAATTAGCTAAAACTAGTTTTAATTTAACTAACAAGATTAAATAATTTAAATAATACTTATTAACTAATCAATATAACAAAATAAGTGTGAATGATAATGAAAAGGGTTGTATTGGGCTAAAACCGGGTCAGACCCATGATGGACCAAACCCTAGACCAACAAAAAAAACATGAAGATGTTCAAGGGGTTACAACCGCCCCCAATTTGCCTCAAACAGAAAGAAAAAAAAACAAGACACGTAGCTCTCTTACCTCAGTGAACGAAAACAACAACAAAGCCAAATCTCTCCGCCTCTCGTTCACGCTCTTTCGATCCAAAATCAAACAAGAACACCAAAAGCAAATTGATTCTCTTCTCTCTCGGTCTCACTCGTTTTCGCACAGACAACAACAACAAACATCTCTTCGTCTCTCTCATTTCGCTCTCGTCTCTATCCCTCTCGATATCAACTCTGTTCACGAACCAAACAACCATGGAAACTCATTTCACTCTATCTCTAAAAATCTCCCTCGGTTTCTCACAGATTCAAAGCAAATCAACATTCAAACAAACAAACACATAAACCCAATCCCTAAATCAATCCCGAAACCCCATATTTCATTCGTTTGTTCAGAGATTACAACATACAGCTACAATATTCAATGGAAACGAAACAAAAAAAGAGTTACCAGCTATGGCCAACGAATCAGCTTTGGTGGGCTTCAGAAACACTTTCAGGTATGTTCTTTTACATTGTTCCTCTTCTTGGTCTCTTCTATCCGCCTCTCTGTTGTTACGTGGGTGGTTTATTTCGGGTCTGATAGAGCTTAACGATGATGTTCTACTGACCTTTCTCAGAACTTTAGTGTCATAGGTTTTTTTTGGATGGAATTTTAGTAGAGTAAGTTTAAGGTTGTTGCTGCGTGAGAGTTGCCATGATGGCGAGGTTTTGTGATTGAAAATAGGTAGAGTTTTGAGTGGTTAAGGTATATTGAGTTTCGAGGGTGATTTTCTGCAAAGGTTTATTGTTGTGGTTGTGGTGGCTGCCGATCCTCCCTCAGTTCTAGGGTTTATCAGTATTTATAGTGGTCAGACTCCAAGAATTGGAGGGAATAAAGGTTTAAACAAAGATTAAAATTTAGGTAGTTCTGAACAATGCTTTCTTCTGTGTTGCTACTGCTTCCCTTTTCCTTACATTTTGATGCAAACTTTGTTATCTTGCTAAAAGCTTTTCTAATATGGCATCTGTTTCTTGCTCTTTCTGTAGCAGGTTTTTGGCTTTGGCTATTCCCAGTAATCCGGCAGCAAGCAGCAGGTTTTTCTGGCTGGTTTTGGACAGAATGTTTTGGCATGGTTTGAGCAGCAACAATTTGGGCTTAGTAGCAACAACTTAGGGCCCTTTTTTCAAAGTTTAGGTTTAGGGCTGATTTTATGTAACAGCTTATACACTTATTTGTAAACATTTCAAATGACTAAGAACTTTTAGCAAAAAGTCTTGTAATTCTTTGTAAATTTTCAAATGAAATTTTAAATGAAGATTCTACCTTTTTGTAAGAAGTAATTGCAATTGAATGCAAATTATTTTTGAAGTGTTCAAATGGAAATTAAAATGAGATCTCTCTTTTCTTCTTGTAAGATGTAAAGCTATTGGAAATTGAATGGAATGAAACCTCATGATTTTTGAATGAATATGGCTTCATGTTTTGATTCATGGACCTTAGGATTTAAATGACAAATATCTTTGTAGCTTAAGAAATTATCTCATAATATTTATCAAAAACTACATGAATTCTGTCTTTTGAATTCTTGAATCAAGCATTTGCAAATTTGACACTTAATCTTGTATTCTCAATGCAAAGAAACACAAACTCACCCAAAACCAATGATTATGACAAAAAATTATTCTTGAATTGACAATTGGATCACCATATCGATGAAATAGAAAGCCCTAATTTCTTTCCCTTAGAAACAACACTTGAATCACGCTCGATTGACATACCCAATTTGAACCATGCAGAAACCTTGATTTTTGTACAAATGTTGATCATTTGAAATCATGCCTTAGTGAATGAATGAATGAATGATATGCAAATGATCTAGTGGAACGAAATGTATGGGGCAAAAATTGGGGTATGACACATAGAATGTGCAAGAATCAGCTTTTGCGTTCTTGCACAGGGATTGATACACCGTAGCCAACACTGCAGACCCCCAGCTATATAGACCAACTCTAGTAAAATCCATTAGTAAACGAAGATACATAAAATTAACAGTGTTACCAGTGCTATCTGGGAACAAAACGTTTCCAATTAGCAAGAGTAGGTAGCACCTTGTTTTCTGAAGTATGGTCTCTTGGGGAGACGCATCATCCAAATGAAACCGATCATAATAAAGCCTTAACCTCTTAAGGTTAATACCTTGCCCCCTAGCACCAACTGCTCCCTCTATCAAGTCTATGCCCATTGCCTGAAAGCATAAGGAATTTGCCTGCATTACACAGCCATTAATTGCCTTACCGTCAACTGGAAGGCCTAGTAACATATGAACATCCTCTAGGGTGATGGTGCACTCCCCTGTTGGAAGATGGAAGGTGTGTGTCTCCGGCCTCCAGCGTTCTAGCAACGCAAGAACAAATTTGTGGTCAATAGAAGACTCGGCGATGGTGCTAATCGGTCCGAAACCAGCAACGTCCAAGTAGGGTCTTATGCGGTCGTCCGGAGAGATGGTCGAGTGACTACGAGTCCAGAAACGTTGAGCGTTCTGAAAATAATTATGTATGCAAAAAAAATTCAGTTATTTATTCACGGACAGTTGCATGTTATTAACGTAATACTAAAATACTTACAAAGGTAGCAATGTTCTTGGGGGTTCCTCTGTGTGTATCACCCATTGTTAGGAGAGACATGGTTGAAGGATGAAAATTTTGAATTTGATTGCAAAAGGATTGTTGTGAGAGTAGATGAGTGAAAGTGGTGCGAACTCTGCAGAGTTCTAAGTGGTTTATATACTCATGAGGCAAAAACGGTAGCAAGCTGCATGCTGGACATGTCAACACATCCATAGTTGCTAGGTGTTGCTTCTGCAGAAATTGTTGGCTTGCATCCAGTCTAACTTTCGGTGACAAGACATGGTGACATGCATGCAGCTCAGAACTAGGTGACAGCTCGGGTAGCATGCATGGAGTAGTAGGAGGAATCGTGCCAGGAATCTTATCAGGAATCGTTTCAGAAATTGTTTCAGACGCATGCTAGGTTACAGTAACTCGTTTCGGACGCATGCAGGTGGGGACCATGTGGGGCCAGGAGGGGTCCACATATAATACATATGTGCCAAATGATTTGGCTTTTTTTTTTAAAAATCCTTCTAATGCGCCAAACCATTTGGCGCCTTCCTGTTAAAGCAAAGCACTAATGCGCCATTTCATTTGGCGCATTAGTAGGACCATTTTTTTTTCAAAATTAGGGTTTACGTTTTTTTCTTGTAGATGAAACCCTAGATGAAACCCTAATTATGATACAGACCTACGGCAAGGCGTCCGTCCCTCTATAAATTAGGGTTTCTTGTGTGCATTAGTACACACACAAAAAAATGAGATCTCGAATAAGGCCAGATAGCACGCACCGGACTTCTGAGCCTCCACCACTTGTGAGGCGTTTGGACTATCAACCGGACTTTCGTTGAAGGAACTGATACGTTATTTTCTCTGCCGTCAAACCTCCCATGCAAGTAATGTTTTGGAATATCCATTCCATGGACCAGCTTAAGAGAACCATCCTTAGGTTTTTGGACGGGGAGTACAGTCCAGGCGAACAAATCAGATCTATCAAGAGACTTAGAACAAGGGGTGGTGTTTTTCTAGAAAGACAGCGTTGGTGGGAGACTATGGAAGACGACATCCAATGCACTCGAATGATGGAGGACAGAGAAGACATTGTTTTAACCGTTGTAATATCCTAGACGCCGCAGTTTCTTTATCATTTCAGTAACTTCTGTACCGTTCAATTAAATTTTCTTAGCATATTTCAATGAAATGATTTTTTATTGTTACAAAGTTTCCAATTATTATTTAAGTTATTAATAATTAACAAAAAATTTTCCCTCCGTATTTCACCCGCAATAAATAGAGGTGTGTGTGTGGAGTTGAAGTACTAACTCTTCTTTCATTCTTACTGCAAACACTAAAAAATGAACTCAGTTTGGGCTGTGGTCTTCTTTGAGGAAGGTAGTCACATGCGGGTTTGCCTTAACCCCCATTGGAATTTCCAGAGAATTGTTAGAGCCATCAACACTGGATTTCGTCAACTAGATGGTCCAACCAAGAAAGTTAAATAGATATATTACCGATGTCCATACATTACGTTGACGGATAATAACCCTGAAGGCACGTACATGTATTATTGGGATCGTGTGAAAGACGATGTGGACGTGGATCTAATGTTTTGGACACACAGTGGAGAAGTTAACCGAGGCGTTGAAAATCCCCTCGTTCTTGCAGTGATACTTGAGTAGTTTAGATTAAGTGTTGTTTTATTTGTTGCAATGAGTGAGCGTGTACTACCAGTTGTTCTGTGTTATTTTCTTTTTTGCAATGTAATATCGTGATTTACCGGTTGTTTTGTGTTGCCAACGCCGGATCATTTAAGCCAAATAAATGTGGTTGTTGTGTTAGTTGTTGTCGTCTGAACATCAATTACCCTAACGGATATGTACATTAATTAAAATACATATAATTATGAATTAAAATATATATATATATATTAATTAAAAATTATATACATAATTATTAACTATATATATAATTGATAATATATATAATTAATAATATATATACATAATTATTAATTATATATATAATTGAATTTATATATACAGTAAAATATAATTATTAATTAAAATATATATAATTATTAATTAAAATATATAGACATAATTATTAACTATATATATAATTGATAATATATATAATTAATAATATATATACATAATTATTAATTATATATATAATTGAATTTATATATACAGTAAAATATAATTATTAATTAAAATATATATAATTATTAATTAAAATATATATAATTATTAATTAATATATATATAATTATTAATTAATATATATATATATATATATATATTAAAATATGTTTATATATATACAGACCTAGATCAGTGTGCGTCTGTCTTTTATAATCAATTCGGAATCTTGGGACAGCCCTAGATCAGTGTGCGTGTCTTTTATAATCAATTCGGAATCTTGTGGCAGACCTAGATCAGTGTGCGTATGTCTTTTGTATTGCCAACGCCGAATCATTTAAGCCAAATAAATGTGGTTGTTGTGTTAGTTGTTGTCGTCTGAACATCAATTACCCTAACGGATATGTACATTAATTAAAATATATATAATTATTAATTAAAATATATATATATATTTATTAATTAAAATATATATACATACTTATTAACTATATATATAATTGATAATATATATAATTAATAATATATATACATAATTATTAATTATATATATATAATTGAATTTATATATACAGTAAAATATAATTATTAATTAAAATATATATAATTATTAATTAATATATATATATATATATAAATATTAAAATATGTTTATATATATATACAGACCTAGATCAGTGTGCGTCTGTCTTTTATAATCAATTCGGAATCTTGGGACAGCCCTAGATCAGTGTGCGTGTCTTTTATAATCAATTCGGAATCTTGTGGCAGGCCTAGATCAGTGTGCGTATGTCTTTTGTGTTGCCAACGCCGAATCATTTAAGCCAAATAAATGTGGTTGTTGTGTTAGTTGTTGTCGTCTGAACATCAATTACCCTAACGGATATGTACATTAATTAAAATACATATAATTATTAATTAAAATATATATATTTATTAATTAAAATATATATACATAATTATTAACTATATATATATAATTGATAATATATATAATTAATAATATATATACATAATTATTAATTACATATATATAATTGAATTTATATATACAGTAAAATATAATTATTAATTAAATTATATATAATTATTAATTAAAATATATATATATATATATAATTATTAAAATATGTTTATATATATATATATATATATATATATATATATATATATATATATATATATACAGACCTAGATCAGTGTGCGTCTGTCTTTTATAATCAATTCGGAATCTTGGGACAGCCCTAGATCAGTGTGCGTGTCTTTTATAATCAATTCGGAATCTCGTGGCAGACCTAGATCATTGTGCCTGTCTTTTATAATCAAATCGGAATCTTGGGACCGCCCTAGATCAGCGTGTCTGTGTGTTGAGACAATGCAAAGCTGTAAGAACCACCATATATAAGACAACCAATGTTTTCTAAACATTACAACTCACACTAGCAATTTTGCCTAATCTGACTTGATCTTACAACACCCACACACTTCCCCGTCGAAATGACTTCATCTACCCAGTACATTGTGCATGCCCATCTAAACGGTGAGACTTACTCTCATGAAATAGCCGGTTTTGTGATGAGAAACACTCAGGTTGTTCCATTTTTGCTAAGCAAAAGAGCAAACTTTTCGTACTTCATTCAGCGACTATACGCTAAGATTGCAATGGGTCCTATTGCAAACGTTTTTTACCAATGTCCCTCTTTCAATGACGACAACACCGTCAAGTTTTATGAGATGGAGATTGCCACTGACGAAGACCTGCAAGATATGTTTACTATCCACGAATACTCTGGCTTGGATTCCATCGAGTTGTACGTTACTCTACAGGTTGGGACACAAGAAACTCATGTTGTTCGGTCACAAGTTATAGACCCACCAGTCAACGAGCAAGAAGAAGTTGATGTCATAGACGAGGAAGAAGAAGATCTGGAAACTGAATTTGACGACATGGTCAACGAGGAATCCAACGACGAGCAACAAACGTTGGTGCCTCCAGCTCATGTGTACGCACCTTCAGCACATATGAGTAACCTGAACCTAGAAGGTGACGAACCATCATCCGACATCTTCTTCACACCGTACATCCAAACTGACGATGAATTAAAGGAAGGAGACAAGTTTCCCTCTAAGGAGGCTTGTCTTAGAACAATAAAAAAATGGCACATGGCGCACAACGTTGATTTTGAAGTAGATCGTTCAAACCTGGAACGGTATGTAATCACTTGTAAGAATCCAGAGTGTGGCTTCAGACTGTTGGCTTCTTATAGGAAGATAAGTAATGCATGGAAAATAGGGTCGATTACGCAGCAACACACGTGTGTAAACCCTAACACTTCCCAGGATCATACGAAACTCAGTGCCGATCTCATCTGTCAGGAGATCTTGCCTCTAATAAGTTATGATCCGTCTCTCAAGGTCAAAAATATTATCTCGCATATCGTTACAACCTTCAACTACACTCCATCTTACAGAAAGGCGTGGGTTGCAAAAACAAAGGCAATTGAGACAGTCTACGGCAACTGGGAGGAGTCATACAAAATTCTTCCCCGATACCTCAATGCACTACATAGTTACGCACCTGGCACTGTTACTATTCTAGAGACACTGCCCGCGCATGCCCCGGATGGAAACCCTGTCCAAGGAAACGGAATATTCCATCGGCTTTTTTGGGCGTTCAAACCTTGCGTACGAGGATTTTCACATTGTAAACCCATACTTCAAATTGATGGGACATGGTTATACGGCAAATACGAAGGAACCATGCTCATGGCGGTTGCACAAGACGGGAACAACAACATATTTCCAGTGGCGTTTGCAATCGTCGAAGGTGAAACTGCGGCGGCTTGGAGTTTCTATCTAAGGAACCTCCGAGAACATGTTGCTCCTCAGCCTGACATATGTTTAATCTCTGATAGGCACGCTTCCATAGAGAGTGCTTATAATAATCCAGCAAACGGATGGCATGACCCCCCTTCAAAACACGTCTATTGTATTCGCCACATCGCTCAGAACTTCATGCGGGAGATCAAGGACAGACATCTAAGAAAGGCCTTGGTCAATGCTGGTTATGCATTGACCCAACCCACATTCCAGCATTATCGGAGTGAGATTGTAATGACAAATCCAGAGGCAGGTAGTTAAGTAGATAACCTTTCTAGGGAGAAATGGACAAGGGCTTACGACAAGGGCGTGCGATGGGGCCATATGACGACAAATCTCGTGGAATCCATGAATGGCGTTTTCAAAGGCATTCGTAACCTTCCAATCACAGCACTAGTGGAGGCTACATACTTTAGGATGGCTTCACTCTTCTCAACGAGAGGCAGGAAATGGGGTGATGTTAGGCAATCTGGTCAACTATTAAGTGATAGTTGCATGAAATTTATGCAACAGCAATCGGCAAAAGCAAACACTCATCAAGTAACTTCTTTCGATCGATTCAATCGCACGTTCAGTGTGCGCGAGACAATTGACCACAATGAGGGATTGCCAAGACAACAATATAGGGTTCTTCGGGACGAAGATTGGTGCGACTGTGGAAGGTTTCAAGCTTTTCGTATGCCTTGCTCGCACGTCATAGCTGCATGTGCGTATGCGCACCGCGACGCTAAATCACTATTGTCTCCGATTTACAAGACTCAGACATTGCTCAGAGTTTACAGTGCTGCGTTTCCAGTGGTAGCCAAGGAGGATTACTAACCTGAGTATGATGGAGAGGTAGTTTGGCATAACGACGCAATGCGGCGAAAGAAAAAGGGTCGTCCCAATAGTACACGGATTAGAACCGAAATGAACGTCCACGACAAAATGGAACGAAAATGCAGCATTTGTCGTCAGGTGGGGCACAATAGAAAAAGATGCCCTAATCGTGGCGCGACCTCGTCGCAAGTTTAATATAATCTGTATTTTTTTACGACAATGTATCAGTTTCCCTTACCACCTCTTGTAACCGTTCATCGGTCTTTCATCAATAAATTGTGCTTTAGTGAAAAACCAATATCGATAACGCAAACGTTATTTAGGGTTAGTGATAATTTTACGAACTCGATTTATCAGACGTTTTTAGGAAAATAAAAGACCGGAATAAAAAACGGTGCGTGAAAATACCCGAAACGGGTTAATTTTGAAAAAAAAAAGGCACACACATAGGAGCCAAATGAAATGGCGCCTATGTGTTAAAGGTTGGCCTTATGCGCCAAATCAAATGGCTAAAAATTTTTTGCCCTAAAATTTACACATTTGCGCCAAATGGTTTGGCTTGTGCCCTATGCATGCGCCATTTCATTTGGCGCATTCACTTCCAGTCTGTTCCAAACCTAGACAGTTTGGTAAATACCCCAAAAACTTGGTTTTTTCTGTAATTTTTTTATTAAACCTGGTTATTTTAATTTTTTTTTCGTTTTTAGTGACCAACCTAAAGATTTTATTAGGGAAATCAAATTAAAATTTGATATCTGTTTGTTTTGAAAAATATTTTTATAATATTATATATATTTTTGTCTTAAATATATAATGTTCACTATGTTTTAATCTTTAATATTATATATTTGTTATTGGATGATAAATTAATTTTTTAATTTATAAAAATAAGTTAATTAAAAATTAGGCTAAATTATAATTTTGCTCCCTCTATTTTGTCTGATTTACGATATTAGTCTTTTATTTTGAATTCAAACACTTTTAATCTCTATATTTTAAATTTAAACAATTTTAGTCCCTTCATGTTTTTTCATAAAAAATGATGATTTTTTTTTGTTTTTTAACTTATATTTTTATTTACAAAGTTCAATAAATTTATATACGGTGATTTGTCATGTTTTACTAGTAACTTGTCATTTAGAAAATAAAAATATCGTTAATTTTAAGTGTAAAAGTCTGAGAGAGGACTAAAACTATATATTATTTAAATTATTTTTCAAAAAAGAATTCTTAAAAAATAGAAAATAAAAGTTTTTTTCTTAAAGATGAAACAAACATGTTCTATATCTCACTTTAAAATATTAGTTTTTATTTCTAAAAATATACTTTGTAACCCATCTAACCAACTACTTAATATTTGAATAATGATATTTAATAATAAAACTTATTTTAATTTTTATATAATAATAACACTTATTATAGTATTTTATAATTTTTATTTTACAATATATAAATAATTTTATAAATAAAATTTAAATAAAAATTAATTTATAATTTTGCTTCTAGTAGGATCACAGCTTTTTTACTAATGTATTTTTATAACTATCGTATGCATGCATTCATCTATTTTATCTCAAATAGGGGCTGTATTACTTTTTTCTTTGTGAATATTAACTTTTATTTTAAAAAATAATAAATGCTTTTTAAAGTTTAATAATATTTTTAAAAAGATAATGTTTTAAATAAATTTTTTAGTTCCTCTAAATATTTCAGATTTTGTTTTTAGTCCCTCTAAATATTTTCTTTAAAGGATGATTCTTCTAAAAATTTTCATCCACACTTTTAATCCCTCCGACTAACTTCCATTAACAGAATTGGCGTAGCACTGCCAGCATAATAAGATGCTGACATGGATGTCACATGGCACTTTGTCCTCAATTTATATTTTTTATATAAATTTTATTTATAGCGACAGATATTCCGTCATAAAATCCGTTATTAACATAAACATCGTATAAAAACCTAAAATCTATAGCAAAGCTAATCCAAAGACATCATCTTATGATCTAGAATTCTTTTTTTTTTCATAATTTTTTGCAAGAAAGTTTATCACATTATAAAGATATCTCTCACAAAAATTTAATTTTTTTTACTTGAGATGAATTAAATATAATTTTTTGGGTTAAATGGCTTTCACCTCCTGCAATAGTAGCGAGATTCGGTTTACCCCTTTTAAAAAAAAAATTGAATTACCTTCTATAATATTAAAATTGTAAGTCTTTTGCCCCCTAAGAGGGAAAATTACCCCCTATAAAATATATTTTTTTGATTTTCCCCCGTGGTTTTTACACGCTTAGAGGGTGCCCAAATATTACAGGGGGTAATCCAATTTTTTTTTTTAAAAGGGGGTTAAATCAAATCTCGCTACTATTGCAGGGGAATGAAAGCCATTTAACTCTAATTTTTTTTATGAGTCGATTTTCTTTAAAACGAAAACAAGAAAAATGTTAGTATATAATTGATTTTTAAGCTATGTTTTGCAAGGAATTAGATGATAACACATAAAATTATCTGCAAAGTCTCATGACATTTAGAATACTTCTAGATTTATTTTGATTTTTCGATCCTTAAAGAACTACTCTGATGGCATTATAGTTGGGGAGGGACCAACATCTTTGAAGAATTGAAGATCAGCTTCAAAGACATCCTCGTACACTATATTCCAATATTTTTGAAATAAAAAAGGACTGAAACCGTCAGGACCTCTTCCAAAGTAGGAAGCATTATGAGAATATTGTTAGTTTGAGAGTTGACAAGCTGGGGAATAACTTATCTACAAGAGAGAAGTGTTGCAAAATAGAAACTTGGTTAAAGAAATTATGAAAGTGCTGCACAATATTGTTAGCAATTTTCTCAGGGTCTGTAGAAACAGTTCCATTGATCTTCAAGGAGTGGAGAATGTTTATTGGTTAGTATTTGAAATATGGTTTAAATCAGTTTTGAAGAAGAAAAAAGAACATGATCTAAGATAAATCATACGCGATCTAACTTTATTTTAGATTACTAAATTAAACATGTATTTGAAATATATTATGTCTGCTAAAATTTAATTTTATATGTTTTTTAAATTTTTTTAGTTTTTAAAAGACTTATAATTTTAATTTGAATCGGTTTGAATTTAAATACCTTTACATGACATAATAGTAATAGTGATAAAAATAATTATATGAAAAACATACTTATAAAAAAATGATAAAATGAAAAGTATAAAATAATTTTTCGTTAAAAAATATATTAGTTCAATTCACTTTAATAAACAATTTCGGTTAGAAAGAAAATTGTCTAGTAATAATTTGGTACGATTTAAAATTTAAAATTGGTGAATCAAACTAATAATTTGGTTGAATTTGATTTTGAACAAATTAAAATAATTTGATTCTATTTGAGTGGATTTTTATTATAATTTGATTCGTTTCAGTATGATTTTTTCTTTTGGGTTAAAATGTATCATGACACAATTCTAGTTATTATAATTAAGTTGAATGCAAAACTATAAGTTGGAAAATATCCTTATGGTAAGATATTCGATTTGTATGTGAGTGTTAATAAATAATATTTGTTTTGAAAGATATCATCAATTTAAATAAAACTCAATTAAGTCATGAAATTATAATAGGATAAAATATACAAAAATAATGTTACGGAGATCTGATTTACTCTCCTATAAGAAATAATAATTTGGATTTCCCTTTGTAATGTTAAGATTTCATCATGTTTTTAACCCCTCAATTTATTAAGTGGCTTGAAATCTTTAATTTTGCTTACGTGGCATGTCAACGTAGATTTTCTTTTAATTTTTATTTATTATATAATTTTTTGATTTTTTTTTATTTTAAAAATTGAATTTTTTTTATTATGTGGGATAAATCAAAATTCGTCAATATTGCAGGGGTTAAAATACAATTTTTTTTTGTTTTGATAATTTTTACAATTTTTTTGTCCACGTGAGTTATCTACTAATTTTTTTATTATATAATTTCAATTAAAAAGGATGTTTCAATTTAACTTAAGTGTCACGCTAATAGTGGTTCCGTTTATATAATTAAAACTTTTAATGATTTATATTCTATTAATTTTACATATGAATGTTGTAACTTAAAAATAATTTATTTAATAATTAACAGACAAATATAACAACTCTAATATTAATATCGTGTATAATAACACTTAATAGATAATAAAAACATGAGAAGTCTGATAATAAACGAATACTAATATAAATACTTAATAAATAGATATGCAATAAAAAATTAATAAAAAAGAGTCTAAGTCATGACATGCTTATTTATTACTGTAATTAAGTTACAATGTAACAAATTGTCATTTTTTTAAGCCATGAACCTCTTAATTAAAAAAAAAAGAGAAAAATAAAGGAAACAACATAATCCAACCTGATCCTCTAAATGGTTAACAAATCTAAAGCTTGACATTCCTAACTTGTTGTAAATGAGTAAAGGGACAAAGAAAGAAATGAGAGTTTCTCAAGCATTAAGGCTACAAAAAAGGAAGTGTAGTCCACCAAATCAGCAAAATCATAAAAAAAATCTTCTTTGACGTCCATGATTAATACATAGAAGAAGCCAATTGTGTGGAAAAGAGTCGTCGGTGTTCTATTTTAATCCGCCACGTGAAGGAGGTTTCCACAAAACCTGGATAATTTAGGGAGAATTAAGACGCTAAATTTTGACATTGAAGTTTTGGTGATGGTGTAGCCATTGATGGAGGAGTTAGAATTTTTTTTTTAGCAATGTTTCTTATAAATGAGACCTCAACATTAGAGCTGTCAAAATGGGCTCGGCCCATTGGGCCGGCCCATAAGCCCTACAATTTAGCGCGGGTCGGACCGCAAAATACCTTAAAAAAAGACGACCCTGTCTTTTTGGGCCAGCCCACCGGGCCTATATTTTTTATGGGTCGGGCCGGGCCAAGCGGGCTTCGGGCTGGCCCATTAAAAAATATTTTGGTAAATTTTGGAGAAAGAAGATTGAGATAAGATATGATTTTATAAATGTGTTTTCAAGTCATAAAGAAAAGTCAAAGAGGATCAAGATATATTTTCAAAATGATGTGATCAAGGAAATGGTTGTGAGATGTAGAAAAAATTTGATAAATATTGGTGATAATATTAAGTTACTTTATACTTTTACATGGATGATTTTGTGGTATTCATATATTTATTTTTGGATAAATATTTTAAACATCACTTATATACGTTGCATTTATCCATTACATCCTTTTTATAAAATTAAAATTATAATATTGAAATACGGGCCGGGTGTTAGCTGAAGATTTCGTTTTGTAGTATTTGTCCTTCGAAGAAGTAGAAAATCGAAGGAAAGATGGTTACTGATGGCCATCCCTTAAAAATAAAAGAATGGCTACTGATGGTCATGCTTCGAGATTAAAGATTTCTAAGTTCGCTATGAAGATAATGAATACTGAAAGCTAGTGAAAAGTATGTGTCTTCGGGGACTTAGACAAATTTATAAATATATTCAAGTATTACTACTTAGCGTGTTTTTCGTAGTGTTTGTTTAATACACTGCCACGCGTCGAAGACAGACTCAGGCGGGAAGATTTGAAATTCGAAGACGGTTTCGTAACTGTCCAAGTAACAGATGGCGTCGCTAGAAGTTCTTATGAGAAACGTGGCAGCAGATTAGTGTAGGACCGTTAAGGTCGAAACTAGTATAAATAGGAGTCTTAATGTTAGGATTCTGTGTGTTCATTTTGTACAAATCACTCACATATTTACTCAAGTATCAAGCGTTAAGAGAAAGAGTTCGCTGAGAAAATGTACGTATGACACCACCACTTTAATACATGTGTATTATCTTTTGTTTTTAAATATCTTCCAGAATTACTGCATTTCGTTTACTTCTTGCCATTTACATTTCTGTATCTTTTACTTTAATGTCATTTACTTTCGAATTACTTTCATGTTATTTACTTTCAAAGTCTTTAACATTTCTGCAGTTTAAGATTCTTTACGTTTCAATAGTCCTTTTAATTTTCTATGTTATGTTACTTATCCTTTCGTTAAAGTCACATTTATATATAACAAAGTGATTATCAAGACTATTTGTTCTTTAATCGAACAACGCTTATTGAAGAAGACAAATCATGAATATGGTTCGAATGAACATTGATAACAATCTTCTTGACTATGTGTCCTAGGATCAATCTAGTCAATCCTGCGAGTAACCAAATCATATTTATTATAGTTTGGAGGACTAGCGGTTGTTTACCGGAAATCACCGTAAACAAATTGGCACGCCCAGTGGGACAGTGTCAAGCAGATTGTTTTAATCAATTGCTTTATTTTTGTCTAGACAATATCAAGATCTTGTATGAACCTTAGGAACGGTAAATTAAAGAACAGTGCACAACTGATTCCCAAACGAAGGTACAACAAGAAAATGGTCGTTACGGCCAGTACAGGGGGTGATCGAGATCCCCCACAAGGTTCAGGATCAGGAGCGGCAAATTCGACTTCTACTCAAGGAACACGAGATGCAACGGGTCCAAATGGATCGAGACCTGCAGATAATTCCCAGGCTTTGCCTGAAAATAATACAGGGCTTTCAAGGACTATTCCAGTTTCAGTGTCGACAACCGCACCCTCATCCACAAGCGCAGAGGACGTATTGTTTGCCTCGACAAATGCTGCAAATAATTTGTCTGGTCAAGGCACGAATTCCGCCTTCGAATGGAGACCAAATAGTTCATATGGAATGCCATACCCATATGGAACAGGCGTACGAGGGGCAGGATCTATATATGCCCCAACTAACAATGCGACATTTTCACCGAATGTTAGTTCAGTGGGTCGAAGTGCACATAACACTGGTTTTTCTACCCAGGTGCCCCACTTTACCACAAATAACCAAGCAGCATTTCGACAAGAAATGGATGCAAGCAACCATGATATGGTAGGGTTTTGGCCAGAGAATTGACTTCAGTTTTAAGCCCACTAATGGTAAATGTTACTACTACAAATAGAGAAAACATGGAGACTTTCCAAAAGATATCATCTCAAATGAATCGAATGGCGGAATTCATGGGAATAACACCACCTAAAAGGAAAGACAAACAGCCTTCGAATCAAGAAGAGAGGCCCATTTTGGAACGTGTACAAGATATAGTTCCGTCATCTAGGACAGCCACTAGGGATGTAGGCCCCTCACGAAGAACAGAGATGTTCGAAGGAACTCCAGTAATTAACTTAGAAGCTTCAAATCAAAGAGCCGTCCCCGTTCGACAAGAAACGGAGGAGGAGCGACCCAGATTAAGGATTGTGGGTAGGAACGAACACCCAGATGAGGTTGTTCAAAGAGTCAGAAGAGAAAATCTGGCTACAGAAAATAACTTAACTGCCATGATAGAAAGGGTTATGGCCAATAATGGCCTTAGTACTGGACTTAGACGTCCAAACTATACATCCCCTATATCAGATTATATCATGCAGACAGAATTGCCTAGGGGCACTAAGGTACCCAAATTTACAAAATTTTCAGGCGAAACTAATGAGTCAACGGTGGAACATATTGCTAGATATTTGACAGAAGCAGGAGACTTAGCGGGAAACGAGGATTTAAGGATCAACTATTTCCCTAGTTCGCTGACAAAGAATGCCTTCATTTGGTTTACTACTTTGCCACCAAATTCGATAGATGCATGGGCATACTTGGAAAGGCTTTTCCATGAGCAATTCTACATGGGTCAAACTAAGATAAGTTTGAAAGAATTGGCCAGTGTTAAAAGAAAATTCACAGAAACAATTGATGATTATTTAAATAGGTTCCGTTTGTTGAAATCAAGGTGTTTTACAACAGTCCCAGAGCATGAACTTGTCGAAATGGCTGCAGGTGGTCTAGATTATTCAATAAGAAAGAAACTAGATACCCAATACCTTAGGGACATGGCCCAATTAGCAGACAGGGTTCGACAAGTCGAACGCCTGAAGGCAGAAAAAGTTAGGGCGAATAAAAGTTATAAGAAAGAAAGAGTAGCGTACGTCGAAGCCGAGGACGCTGATGATGAGTCTTTCAACGACTCATATAGCCCTGAAGAAGTCGAAATAGACTTGGCTGAATTGAAAGAAGCGCCACCTTACGCCTGCAAATTGCTAATTCCTGCAAATGGAAAAAACCCAGTAGAAAACGATAAGAATGATAGGTTCCCTAAGAAAACTTATACATTCGACATTACCAAGTGTGATGAAATATTTGATTTATTGGTAAAAGATGGCCAAATGATACTACCTCCAAATTCAAAAATTCCTCCGTTGGAACAACGGAAGAAAAGAGGTTTTTGTAAATATCATGGGTTTTTAGGCCATAAAACTTCTCAATGTTTTCTTTTCAGGGATCTAATTCAAAATGCTCTCAATGATGGAAGGTTGAAGTTTGCTGACAAGACCAAGAGTCATATGAGGGTCGATACCAATCCCCTGAACATTGCTGACGCTAGCCTCTGCGAGGTAGAAGAGATCAACATGGTGGAGGCATCTGAAGTTGAAGTTGTGGAGACTAAAGCAATGTTCAATGGAAAGCAGGCTACTGAAAGCCTAAAAGGTGAAATAGTCTTCAACACTGTTGTTGAAGAATCTTCCAAGACAGAAATGACTGAAGCATCGAAGGAAGAAAACAGTGAGGCCACTGAAGACCTCAGGATGAAACTCCAGAAAATCCAGATCTCTGAAGTTCCTCCAGCAGCGGTTAACATGCTCAGCGCCAGACGACCAGTGTCTGAATTTGGCGAACTAGAGACATGGCTGACGAGGCAAAATGGGGGCATCGAAGTTCCTCCAAGAACCGAAAGCCTCAAAGAATATCTCTGGAATTGCCACGAGAGAAATGGTGGTAAGCAATGGATGTGTCCAAGGTGTTCGATCATGCTGAATCGAAGGGTCGAAGCCAACTTCGAAAGGGTTCGACGCGAAAGGTGGGAAGTTGCTCTCTGCCCAAGATGTGGGGCAGTCTATGACGAAATGCTAGCACGATCATTCGAACGTGTGTATTGCTACATGAGTCAAGAAACTCAGGGGTTGCGTCCTAACCTGTACGGTTTCGACATATGGACTCCAACAAAGAGGCCTGATAGCCCACACCCCAGAACTCGAAGGGTAACTTTCAGAATCTCTGCAGATACGCCAAGGGATAGGTGGGTGCAAGCTGATGCAAGAACCAACAAATGGCGAAGTTGGGACCAAGGTGGTAGAACTGCAATGGCATATAGGAAACAATTTCAAAGACCAAATCGAGAGGCGTATCGATTGGAGAATTATAAAGGAAAAAATCCTATGTCTCGGTCCCAGTGGAGAAGGCATCAGAGAATAAAAAAGGCTCAGAAGGAATACAGGCCAAGAGAAGCTGGAGAATCTAGTAGCAACCAAGTCCCATACCAGGGGGCAAAGTCAAACAAACCTCCGGTGGAACGCAGATTATTCGAAGCTGAAAAACT